>NW_019725840.1:202771-272811 GCF_002891405.2 Cryptotermes secundus | reverse complement strand
AGTCCCGCCCAGCCAGCGAGACCGGCTCTACTAGCTGAGAGGTATCTATAATGCTTCCCCCATCTACCAGAGGTATTAGAGACTGCTGTTGGGCGGGAAACATCCGTAATTTGGCTCAGTGACCTCCTTTGGAGATATGATGTTCTTTTACGTGCCGTAAAGCTACGACACGGGACCCACGGCTTAAAGTCCCTCCCGGAGGACTTGTTCCCTGAATTTTTCCGCCCTTAAAAATTCGACAACCTCCGCCGGGTATTTGAACCCGCATACTACGAGTCATGAGGTGGGAACGTTACCTCTAGACTACAGAGGCCGCTGACAACAGATCTAAGTGGATTACTTGTAGTTAAAATAGTAACGTAACATATCATGACAGTGACCGCGATAATAACTGTCTTCTGGGACGTAACATTGCATACTTTTGTACATCATAACTAGTGTTTTAGAGGAACCTGACCTTTTAAATAGATGTATCATTCCTATTCAAATGGCCTGATATCAAGAGATAATTACTGCTGCATTACCTGGGTTTCTGTGTCTCAGTATGTTAATAAATCCAACATGGCTACATGACTTACCTGTGGCTCCAGAGAACAGACTGGCATTTGATTCTGTTACGCTATTCTCTGAAGAGTTCCCAAGACCTTTAAACACTCTGAAGGAAGGTGTGGCATATGAATGCATTCGCCTGGAGTTGAACACTGAAACACATTTGTATGAGGCATTCTACAACACAGTTTCATAATGGATGTAAGAAATGGTTAATGCTTCATGATATGAAAACTGTATCACTTTTCAGAATTACTGGGTTTTCTTGTTCTGTCCATCATACAGTATTCTAGAAACTAGAAAACACAACATTTCTGAAACTGGATCTGTTTCCATCCTCAGGTGAGCGAGGAAGACACTATTCTGTTGGGTCCCTTAGAAATCTGACAGGGGTTGTCCAGTGATCGAGGTTAGCTCTTTCTAAGGGACATAACACAGTAGGTGCCTTCCCATTCACTTGAGGATGGAAACAGATACAGTTTCCAAAACGTTGTTTTTTTCTAGTTTCTAGAATACTGGATGATGGACAAAGTCCAAAAACCCAGTAATTCTGAGTATTACATACCATCGTCAGAACCATTCAGAATCTATTTGTATCACTTCTGTACTAAAAACGGGAAGGAAATAAATCACAGATTTGTTTTCAAAATCTTAAAAACTGATTTATCTATGATGCCATGCTTCAAAGCTCTGCTTGCTGCCTGAATCTTCTGGTTTCTTGCCTGGCTTACTCTTCAACTCTGAAAATGGAGGCAGTATGTTCCTCCAAAGTATCATGCTCTTTATGAAGTACGCAGCATTACAATGTGGAACACCATGCTCATCATAATCACTGCTGTAGGAACCTCAAAACAACACGGTTTATCCATGACGGTAGATGGACAAAAGTAGGAAATCTGTCAACATTCAAAAGAGCTACAACTTTGTGTAACAAACAGGAAGTCCTGAGAGTTTAATATGCTCCAAGCTCCTGCAGCCTGCTATACAATGGGGCCTATCTAGTGCTGAGGTTATGAATGCATGGAGCTACACCTCCAATCCNGCACTTTACTCCTCAGGAAAATTATTTATTTAATTCCTGGTACTCATTTCTGTTAGAGGCTGAGTGAAACCCAGGGCCATAGTGCGGCCGGAAGGATTATGTCAATTGAAAAAATCCAATGACCTCATTGGTATTTGAACCTGCGACCTTCCGACTTGTAGCATAGTGCCTTAACCACTATGCTACTGCATATTAAGGTATATAATTTTTTTTAAACATCTCTGTCCATATAGCAGGGCCTAACAGACTTAAGGTGTCAAATATAGCCAAAAATGTGTGTTCAGAAGGTGATCTGAGATGTGGCACCGTGAATTCTTCTAGGTGGATATCAATGTTTCACCGGAACATCTCACATACATCCTCAGGGTTGAATTCGATTTCATCTTCTTTAATAATGTTTGGCAAGGAGCACAAATCATGAATCTACTCATTATGCAACTTAGCCTCCTGTCCTTAGGTCCAAATATTCTCCTCAGTGCCCTGTTCTCAACATACAAAATTCCACACCCACATATTCTCATAAAGAAAGACAAAAAAGTGAAACAAGAGGAGCTGGCTTCTGAAGTGAAAGTGATGATACCTTGATACAGGATCTGATTCAGATCACGCATAATGGCCTGTGGCTTCTTCCTCCTGTATGGGTCGAGATCCCAGCACTCCAACATGAGTTTGTAGATGTCGACTGTACAGCCACTAGAGAAAGGCAGCCTCTTGCCACTCTGGTAATCCTGCAACACAACAGCATTTGTTGGGTCTTTAGTTTATTTTAATGACAAGGGATACATTTAACACAGTTGTATTCAATAATTATTTTCAAAATCATTAAAAATGTTAATGCATACAAACAACTGTAAGAAACACAAGTACCTTTTTTATTTTCTCTACATCGCTAGTTTCAGGTGGGCATTCTCCATATGCAAATATTTCCCACAGGGTGGTACCAAATGCCCAAACATCAGCTGCCACGGAACCATGGGCAAAATCAAAATTAGAGTAACATTCCGTTGGAATCCAGTGAATACTGTGAAATCATTTAAATATATTACAAATCTGTCTGTTGAAACTCAAAAGACATATCCATATTTGTGGAATACCTTGAGAAAATACAACAGGACAATGGAATGATGATGATGATGGTAGTGATAACAAATCATAGATCATGATTTACTTTCAGGAGACCTTGTAACAGTAACAGGGTGTTGAGGAGAATATTCAGACTGAAGAGAGATGAAGTGACAGGAGGTTGGAGAAAACTGCACAATCAGGAGCTTCATAACGTGTACTCTTCTCCAAGTATAATTAGAATGATCAAGTCAAGGAGGATGATTGGGCAGAGCATGTAGTACAAATTGGGGAAGATGAATGCGTATAGGATATTGGTGGGAAAGCCAGAAGGAAAGAGACCACAGGGAAGATGAAGGCGTAGGTGGGTGGACAATATTAGAATGGATCTTAGAGAGATAGGATGGGATGGGACGGTATGGATTGGATAGATCTGGCTCAGGATAGGGACCAGTGGAGGGCTCTTGTGAACATGGTAATGAACCTTCGGGTTCCATAAAATGCTGGGAAATTCTTGAGTAGCTGCAGAATTGGCGGCTCCTCCAGAAGGGCTCAGCTTCATGAGTCAGTAAGTACTTCTAACAGTGCTTACTGCTACTGTTCAATTTTAAAGAAAACATTCTGTAATATCACTCTGTACTTAGGAAAATTTATGGTATTAACAGCCACTCTAACAAACAAACAGTAACTGCATGTTCATCACCAGTCATCCAAAAGAGCAATCCGGAGACTGGACTCTTTTACCAGAAGCAAGCAAAAAGATATTTAGATGCAAGTTCCACACTCTGGACCCTTCAGCAGTGGTTAGAAGAAAAACATTTCAAGTTGAGATTTTAACTGTCTCTCAAGCACAATAAACATTTAAAAAACCTGATAGTGGCTGGTAAACCATTTCAAAAGAGGATTAATGATGGATTTCTTGATTCATTATGAATGAAAGCCAATTAAAAGAACTGTGAATATTAAATATTTATCTCTTAAATATTCAAGTTCTTACAGTTCAGATATTGTCCTAGACATGATTACTGACTTCTGGAATGTAGGCTGATATACAGTTATCAACATTTCAAAAAGTACCTTCTGCTTCCATATTCAGGGTAGAAGAATACCCTAAAGTTAGAGCCAGCAGCAGGTTCCTCCCAAAATTTTGTAACTATTTATCAGATCACTTGGCATCAGACACCAGAAGAGCATAATCATCACAGTCCTACAGATACAAATACCAACAGAAAAAAGAATCCTGCATTCTTAGCATGGAGATGTGTGAAGGCCAGGTTATGATGGCTGGTTGATACAATTTCATGCCAAGACCAGTAACACTGATGTATGAAGCCTGACAATTCTGTTATATAAGAAATACATGTCTCTGTCCAAAACATACTCAGATGAGGTGTATGAGTGTAACCCTGGATCAGCAAGACGAACTACGAAGCTATTATCATCGTGAGCTGCGACTAGAAGTTTCCGACATCGGATATTCCCATGGACTATGCCTTGGTCCTCCTGTTGGAAAAATTACAAAGACTTATTCTACATGCTTCACAGTTGAAAAAACAAAATCCAACACTCCAAATAGATCAAAACAATATTCATAAGATACTTAACAAATATTATTACAAAAAAAAATTCTAGTCAGACATTTTATCTTCCCATGATTTTAACTTGAATTTTAAGAGTATATCATATTTCCTCGGGGCATGCGGTAGTGTAGTTGGTTGAGGGGCTATGCTACAAGCCGGAAGGTCGCGGGTTCAAGTCCTGATGATTTTTTTCAATTGACCTAATCCTTCCAGCCGCACTAAAGCCCTGGGGTTGACTCAGCCTCTAACAGAAATGAGTACCAGGAATTAATTAAATAATTTTCCTGGGGAGTAAAGCACGGCCGGCGGGTAAGGCTGACAACCTTTACCGCCATCGTTGAGCCTATGGTCTAGATAATGTGGTACCCTCAACGACTCACAACCCTATGGTCCTTCACGGCCTGTTACAGGGACAGCTTTACTTTTTTTACTTTACTTTCATATTTCCTCAATTCTGAGTTGCCCTTCTTTCACATTTTAACCTTTTTGAAATCACAGTTGTCTTACATGTGATGCCATCTAAGAGACAATGTTGAGATGTTATACTGTATGATTAAAGCACAAGGAAACTCTTCATATCCATAACACTAGTCACTGGACAATAAACACAAAGACAGTAACAATGGAGATTCTGACAGTGCTTCTGTGTATTCTCGTTGTGAGAAATGTTGTTACATGTGATAATGTACAAAACACCTGACAGGGGCTTGGAGGGTGAATATACCAAGTGGTTTTGACATTAACTAATACACTGTGATGAAGTAAGATTGGTCAGCATTCACTGTTACACCTACATTCACTGCTGCATCTTAAAAATCAGATGCATGTCCTACAATCAAAAGCATCATTTTTCCTCAAAACCTATTACGAGGAAAAATGGTATTACAAATACACAAGACTACTGAATAAGACTTAAAGGTGAAATCCATACAGATGTATACAGAGTTTCGACATGGTTTCCTTGTGCAGTACTCACTTCACAAAGTTTACTTCCATGTAAAACTAAATGGTCCTACAACTTTCTTTTAAGTGCCTTGAGTATCAAATGCCTACTGTAAATATATATCTTACACTCTCATACTTCATAATAACTATTTACATTGATAAAATCTTTTTGGGCTACCAACCATGTCAGTTGAATATCAAATTAATTAATTAATTAATTGATTACTTCATTATTATAATGTTACCCACTGTGAAAGCTTCAGATCTTACAACTATTTACATCGCACGACAGTTGAAATTGTGCTTGCCTCCCAAATCACATACCAGGTGCCAGAGTGCCCTGGCAAGAAATGCTCCAGCTTCCACGAGATCCACCTGCTTCAAGCTGAGTTTATGCTCCTTCAGGTACACGTCCAGTGGCCCTAAACTCAGGTACTCTGTTACCATGGCAAGTGGACTAGACAGTGTTACGCCATACAACTTGACAACTGCATTTGACTGTAGGGTTGCCCATCGACCAGCAAGTTCAAGGAAATCCTGTGGTACAAGGAGAGAATGCACAATATCATACATAATTTTATTTACAAAAATAGAAGTAATGGGAAACGGATCCAAAACAAAATTTAAATAGGAAATTAATGGAGGAGGAAGATAAAGAATTGAAGAGATTTGTCAGAATATTTCAAATGAAGCAGGAAAAAATTTTCAAATGATCATTGAAATTTCTATATGTGGTAACCAGCTAAGATATATCATATTAAGTATTACCTTCAGGTATTTATCTCTACATTCTTGTTTCAAAGTTTTCATAGCCACTTCAATCTTCTTGCCTTTTGAGGGTTTCCACACACTTCGATATATATGTGACGTCCCACTTCGACCTTCTTTCTTTTGATCTGAAAAAATAATAACAATTGTAAGCCTGAGATCAGAAAACTGTACTACAAGCAGTACAAAGCTGTACATTAGAGTACACTTTGGACAGGCTGCGCCATAGCTCAAGCAGTTAGTCGCTGGCTTCCCACCGTGGTGGCCCGGGTTCGATCACAGGTCTGGTCAATTGGGATCTGTGGCGGACAAAGTGGCACTGGAGCAGGTTTTCTCCGAGTACTTCGGTTTCCCCTGCCAATCTTCATTCCACCAATGGCTCACCTATCATCTGGGGCTGGTACAATAGGCCAGAAGTGGCCGCAGTACAAGGGACTTGGTCCCACCCTACTAGCAATAAAAAAATACTTTGGACATTCAGGAACAACGGAATAGAACAAAACATTACACATTCCTTCCTGGGATACACCTCGATGTGAAGTCTTCAAAAATGATACCCATATTTGCAGAGTTATATTTTGTAAATGGCAGACTTACAACAATTATTTTTATACAGAGTGACTTGCTTAAATTAGAAACCAATGATAAGAATGTTAATAATGTCATGTATTATACTGATAAAACCAGTCTGGTGAAACTCATATGCACAGTATGGAGTGCACAATGCAAGCAGTAAAAACATGGCATTCAGTGTAGAGAAGCATATGTTCTCAGTGGAGAATAGTTCAAAACAAGCCCAAGTGATTAGAGCCACAAATTTTGATGTCGAGCACCAGCAACACCCGTGGCATGTAAGTCTGTGAAACAGTTCAGGCAGACAGAAAATGTGAACATACTGAAACATGTTCGCCACTCAACTGCTATTACAGGAACCTGTACAGCAGTAGTGAGTGAGAGATTAAGTGCAAGTCCTTACAGTCAGTTTAGAAACCAGCACAAGAAACTGGAATCTCATACAGCAGTTTCGCAAGACACCACCAAAGACACTGCAATTGTTACCATACAAAGTGCGTGTTATTTGGCAGCTGTTTATCCTGGACTGTGACAAATGAATCACTGTGGTGAGTGGTTGCTTCAGAAGGTGGTTCATGGCTCTCACATGTTAGATGTGACTCATTTCCTCAGATGAGGTGTGGTTCCATCTTACAGGTTATGTGAGCTGTCAGGATACTTGCATATAGTTGATGGAAAATCCCCATGCAGCCCATTAAACACCTATCGTGGGTTTGATTCCTGACGAGGTCACTGAATTTTTCAATTTATCTGACCCTTCCAGTCACACTATGGCACTGGGGTCAACCCAGCCTCCAACAGAAATGAATACCAGGAATCTTCCTAGGGGTAAAGGATGGCCAACATGTAAGACTGACAACCTCACCACTATCTGAGAGCTGTCTAGAAAATGTAGGAGCCTTGAAGTCTCACACCCTATCAACCTCCATGGCCTGTTACAGGGATAGCTTTACTTGTCAAGATTCAAATGTGGTGTGCAGTCTTGCTGTGATACTGTTGGGCCCACTTTCTTTGAAAACATAATTAACTCAGTGCACTACACTGATACAGACCATAAATTCCTCAGACACCTCAAAGAATGGGAAATTACAAAACTTACTCACTTACTCATGGAGCTGAGCCCTTCTGGAGGGGCCGCCAATTCTGCAGCTACTCAAGAATTTCCCAGCATTTTATGGAACCTGAATGTTCATTACTGTGTTCACAAGAGCCCTCCTCTTGTCCCTATCCTGAGCCAGATCTATCCAATCCATAACATCCCATCCTATCTCTCTAAGATCCATTCTAATATTGTCCACCCACCTACACCTGTGGTGTGAAAAAGACAGCATAACATGTCATACAGTGTACATTTACATTTACATGTATTCATCAATTCATGGATCCAATCATCTCCCCATAGGGCTGGATATAAAACATGTGACCATGTGCAATGTGCAAGCCATCCCTGTTCTGAGAATAAACCATTTCAACAGGGGTTATGGTCCTCACAGTTACCAAATTTGTCACCATCAGTTTTTTTTATGGGGTTATATTAAAAGCAATGCCTACCTCAGTAACCTATGCAGTTTGGATGAAACGGAAGCCAGTATATCCAACATTACGGCTGACATTTCACCGATGACACTGAAGTGTCTATGAACATGCTTTATCATGAAGAGTACTTGCCTTCATGCTGGTATATTGCACAACTTATTCAACACTGAGGATGGAGGCAACATGTTCCTCTGAAATGCCAGTTGACTTACAACGGACTACATGGTGTTATACCCCCAAAAAATAGTACTCTTCATAACCACCAATGTAAGAACCTCAAATCCTGCATGCTTTTCATGCTCTGTTATGTGTGCAACATGCCAGTGCGCACATTCACAGTTGCAACAAGATGTAAACCTTACTTTGAATAAAGTTCTCATTTAAAAGACAGCCATAATGCCCATACAAGTTTCGCCAAAATGGCCCAAATCCTCTAATACATGATATTATTTCAGATATCGTTATTGTTTGAGCTGGTGCTGATATGTGACACAGGTAGATTCCTACTTTTGTAGACTTGTAAGTTTCTGACATTGATGCATTGCGGAGCTGCGTTGAGAAGACCGGCCACAGCACTGTCTGCTGTCATCATGTCAACCTTATTCGTCTCGAGCTGGCACAACAGCAAGTTTGATTTGTCTGCAAAGAAAACACCAATCACGTCAAGTCTGATGTTCTTCATCTTAATCAACATGAATTTACTGTCCTACCATGTTATGGATGTTATTGAAGACCAGGTTGCAAAGCAAACTAGACTGATTCAGACTGCAGTCTTCTGGGATATGATGTTGTGTAGTCAGCATACAGGTACAAACATTCTGGAGAAACTTGTTGCCTCCTCTTCTACCTGAAGATGGAGACAGATGTTTTGTCTGAAACACTGTTACATATCCACGAAACAACACACCACAGAAGACTGCAACCTGACAACTCACCACCATCAAAACCTAAAATTTTACCCATATTACATCAGATGCTTCACATACTCTGTATTGCTGCATGGATTTATGCTGGCATCTTTCATAAACTTTACATTCACCCACTCATGTGCATTGTTGGAAATGGAGTAAACTTGGAACATAAATATATGTTTCTGGACATTATCCATCATCCTGCTTTTATTTAAAACACAATGTTTCGTAGACTGGATTCTGTCTCCATCTTCAGATAAAACCTATTCAGTTTGGCACCATTGATAGAGCTAGTAGAGACAGGGACTAGCTCTATCAAGTGGGCCCAATTGAGTAGGTTTTACAGAGACAGAATCCAGTCTCTGTAAAGTTGCGTTTTTAAATAAAAACACGGCAGTGTTTTAAATAAAAATAGACTGTTTTAAATAAAAACTTCACGATGGACAATGTTCAAGAACATAATATTTGTATTAATGTACCATCAACACACACTTTTAGATCTCGTACGCTTGAAACACTTGAGATCCTGGTGTTCTGTGAAAGGTGTTGCAGGAATTTTCAAGGCTAATGTTCATGCTTAGCACTGATTTCATCTTCAATAAACACTTTGAATTCTGCTTCAGTTGTCTAGAAATGATGAAATGAGTGTTAGGCTTCAATATTCACTTGACATCCACCCCCTGCCTTTATCAAGTATTACTTGTAACATGCTAGGCAGCAAGTTTAGCGATTATGCTTCCAGTCTCAACTTCTGCAGGCCAACTGGTTGGCAAGAACATCTCACATGAAGAAAGTTGTCTTCTGGGTTTAGGCACCGTGTATTCTTCGTTTTGGCCGACGTTTCGGAGGAACGTAGCGCCTCCATCAACTGCTCTGAAGATGGAGGCGCTACGTTCCTCCGAAACGTCGGCCAAAACGAAGAATACACGGTGCCTAAACCCAGAAGACAACTTTCTTCATTGTCATCGCCGTGAAAACCTCAAAACTTACACAACATCTCACATGTCTACCTAAGTGGTTAAACAATTTGCATGAAGGTCTCTGGCAATCATACTGTATTTAAAGTTAACGAAATATAAACACAGTGAAACATACCATATTCCGAAGGAGGCAGACACTCTTGGAGGAAGATGGAGTCTTCACCGGTTCGGTATGCTGCCACAAGCTGCATTATGCTTGTGTAAATCTTTCCATCACAACTGAAGAAGTATTCTTCTTCCCCCCTCTTCTCAATCTTGTATGATTTTGGTTTTGAACTGCTCAAATTAACATTTCAAAGAATGTATCACTGCTACTTAATTTATTACGATTTATCCTCAACATAAGAATGTTTGACATAAGGACATTTGTACATATAATTGGCACAGGCACTGTAGGACTTCAGGTTCTCACAGTAGTGCTTGTGAGGAGTTATATCTTCTGGGATATAACACCACGTAGTCCATTGAAATTCACTCTACCTGCTTAATACTGATTTCTTGTTTGGCTTATTCTTCAACCCTGAAGAAGAAGGTAACACATTCCTCTGAAACATCCGTCGACTTTCAACAGATTACAGAGCATTATAACCCCAATGACAGAACTCAGCACATTACATTATATTACAAAAATGTTATTTTGAATTACTTAGTTTTGTCTATTTATTTGTCTGTGGATGTTTAACGTGTTCTTCGATATTCATTTATAAAGTAAACTACATATGATATTACAGGTTAAATAGACTCTGTTCATAATCTTGGGTAATCAGCTACTCCAAATCACATTCTTGTTGGAAAAAGTATGCTTCAATTTATGAACAACTCGACTTAAAGGTGGGACTTTGGAACATAACCCACTCATAGGTCAAGTTTAAGTGTACTTCCTACCAGTGCTAAGTTTCAGGTTTGTGGTAAAGGTCACCACAGTAGCTGTACTTTTCTTTTATATGACACAGAATGTGCAGAGATTTCTTTCTAGTGATCAAATGATCACTCTCAAACAGGGACAGCTTTATGCTGCAATAACAACAGCAGGAGAACATGAGTTTTACTTACAGTCGCTAAAGTTGATGTAAACTGTATTAACCTATCTAACCATCCTAAAATTTCAGTGAATTTTGGTTTTATGTAAAGTTTGTAGCCAAAAAACAGAACATTATAACTTGCCTATCTAAACAGGTCATGATATAAAGTGTCGACAGCAACTAACCTTTCTCTGGTGCAGACATCTATATAGTAGACATCATATTTTGTCTCGCTCTGCCGCAGAATGAAACAACCAGGGGCACTGTTCCGTTTCTCTTCCAATTTGGCGTATGAAAATTCTCCGCTGAAAGAAAGATAATTTTATCACAAATATTCAAGACCAGTATTATAACTATGAAAATTAAATTTATGAAAGAAATGGTAATATGCACTTTGGTGGGCCATAAAGAAAATGAAGACATATTAAAGTAAAGTAAAGGTATCCCTGTAACAGACCATGGAGGCCCATAGGGTTGTAAGATGTTGAGGTTCCCACATATTCTAGACAATCGGCTCATAGATGGCGGCAAGGTTGTCAGCCCTACGTGCTGGCCGGCCTTTACACCCAAGAATATTCAAATAATATTCCTGGTACTCATTTCTGTTAGAGGCTGAGTTGACCCCAGGCCATAATGCAGCTGGAAGGATTAGGTTAATTGAAAAAAATCAAATGACCTCATCGGGAATTGAACCTGCTACCTTCCGGCTTGTAGCACAGTGCCTCAACCATGCTACAACGTGCCCCCCGAAGACATATTAGAATAATTAAAAAAAGAACCAATATTATTATGAATTATGACAGTTGTTAAAAAGCAATTTCTGAATAAATTACTGATCCCATATCAACTGCTGATAAGAGGACTTATGTATGATTCAGATCTGCATACAGTAAACTCCTCATTATTCAGAATTTAAGCATGCAGAGTTCTTATGCAATGTGCATACATTCACCTGTCATGCAGTAGTTCTCCTAGCTGCCACCAGATGTCATGACAACAAAAGTTAGTTGAATTTCTGCTCACATTACAGTACATCCAAAATGTTTCACCTGTCACTGCACACTGCAATTCATTTGTTTTTGTTTTCACTGTATGCTTAATATCGTATACGAATTATGGAGCTTTGCCTCCATTCCCCCATATCTTCATGGTATGGTGCTTACTTAAACCTCACCTTTACCTTTAGAGGCTTGTTTACTAGACCATACTGTATTGGGTTTCCCTGAGATTTTCCCATGCGACCAGCATACTCAATTCTCCATACATGATGGATAACTGTGAGTTTAGAACATTCAGTTCTGCATTTCAGCCTAGAGAAACCATTTGTCTTACCCCACAGGTCCATGACACTTCAGAGCATGTAGCTTTGGCAGCAATGGCGTTGGGACATCCTTACATAAATTGAACGTCCATTTCACCATCAAACGGTAATATCCATCCAGCAAACTCACAAAGGAGAACATCAATGGGATGGAATGAAATTTCAGATATGATGGTATGCCATTTTTTCTTGAGATTTCAACAGTTCCATCATTACGTACAGAAATGTAACACAGGTCATCAATTGTACACAGCTGATGCCACTAGAAACAGACATCAAACTTTAAGTGGGCTTTTGTACACATGCTTCTCTAAAACAGAACCTCAATTATATGGAAACTTGTGTGTATGTAATTTCACATGCCCGGTAACCATATTTTGATTTAAGAAATATAAAAATTCACACAAATTTTTAGTCATAAACCACCTGGTAGATGTCGGCATAGACGAAGACACTATCAGAATGGATCTAAAGTAAATAGTTTATGCTGTGGATTAGTCTGACTGAAGATCAGGTCCACAAGTGAAGACAGATTTCAGGTCACATTAGGGTTCGAAAGCATTTATTACCTTCTCAAGGGAGACTGCTCCATGGAGTTAAGACATACAAGATTGTATTAAAAAATTATAAAAGAATATTTGATTACAATTTACTTGTGAAACAGCAGCCTTCTCCAACAAACAGCATAACTGCATCAGAACACTGTTCAATAAAAAGAGTTGTGTGTGTGACAACTCACTGAATTCTACGGATGTATCAGAATAACAAAACATATAACACATTTGCCTTATATGTCAACTTCCTGTTCACAGACTGGTAGCTCTTTCATTATTATTATTATGCCTAACTTTAAGGCAAAATATCAAGATCACACACTACATGACAGAAATTACCTCTTTCTTTCCATCATATCGCACACTAACCCCAGGCTGTTCTTCATGGAAGGGGTTGACTTTCAAGAGGACAGTTTCCACACATCCTTCATCATCTATCAGAGCTTTGAACTCTTCACTCAAGTAATTTGGAGCCATTTCTTCAAACTGTTTCAAATATTCTCCCTTTACAAACCAGGCATCATGCTGAACACTTTTCTTAATTTTGCCCAGACAGTCATGGATGGGTTTCTTGATGAAAAAGAAATGATGTTTAATAACCTCTTTAGGAATGTACTTCTTATAGTCACTTTCAACCATATCCCTTTCTACACCTTTCTCCAACATCACTCTGTACATGTCCGCAACTCCTAAACCAACAAGTTCCCGTCTGTATTTATCATAACTTATGTCAGGGATCTCATTATTCATAACATCATTTCGAGCTTGGTGAAAATAATAATCATATGCTTTCATGTCTATTTTCTTCAGTCTTGAGAGGCTTGGTACTTTATATCGGAGTCTAAAATCATATTCTGCATTTGCTCGAGTTTCAGACAACCTAAGGCCTGGATTAAACCAAATTTTTGATCGGTGTAGTCTGAGTGCAAATAAGTGTCTGGCAACAGGCCCTATACCAAGCTGCTTGGAAACTTCAATACAAACGTCTTCTGCAGTTGTTAAAGACTGAAGTGGTATATTAAAGATTTCATTGTCAACATATATGTGAACTGGGGCAACTTTAACATTCTCTCCCATAATTATAAGCGTGCAGGCTTCAGTACGTCAAAACATTAAGTATTTTATTTTTATCAGCGACTAATATCACTGGACTCATTCAGTTACACTGCAAGCAGATTATATTCTCACAGCATTGTCATTCTCAGGTACAGAACTCAGAATTATGCATGCATCCCACTACTATGCATTTTCGTATCTTCGAAGGCATTTCTCTTCTCATTGTACTATTTATACTTGTATCCAAACAACTGTAACACGCAAAATAACATACAGCTGTTTACATATAGTCTTTTTTTTTTATTTTGATCTCTTGCCAATTATACCCGCATAGTAAACCGAAATACTGATTAATTTATTCGAGTCAAGTAGTAATTGTTTTCGATATATTGTATGTGAATTTTATTTTCAATGCTACGGAAGTATGGATGGATAAATTTTGTTTATTCAGCTAGTGCTTTATGTTTTAGAAGCACGACTTTCATATAGCAGATGTTTACATGCCTGACGCACATGCTGCCAACGTAGACCATTGACGAAATGCATTCCATTGTTGTAATTAGCACGATCCACAGAACCATGGAACTTTCATAACAAAATCTCGATCATCTCGATGTCTTTTGGTACACAGATTTTATTGGATCGTCTCAAACGATCTTAAAAGACTTGAAATGACGTCAAAGACGGTCTGACGTCACAATGTCATGACGCAATTGAACTGATTCTACTCGCGCATGCCCACATTCCTTTGGTAAAAAATTATACTTATTTTCGTCTGATACAATCATACCCTATGCGCCATCTTGCAGACTTGCCTTAGTACATAGTGGGTTGGGTTTGTACAGAGTTATATGGTTCAAAGTTGAGGAAGCGTTTAGAATATCTTTGTAGTTGTTGTTTATTAAGTTTGTGTGTGTGAGTGTGAACATTCCTTCAGACTCAGAAACATGATAATATCAATAAATAAAATGGGATCTGTACTACAGTGTTTTTTGTTAAGTGTGTTATTTTTAGGATTTACAAACATCTTTTCTACTGTAGCGGGTAAGCATTAATAATGTTCTGACAAATTGTTCATTATCTGCCCTACACCGGAATTTAGGGAAAGTGTTGATGCTTAACTTAACTTGCCCTAGTTTTAACTTTATTTTCCCACCACTTTTTTTGTCTTTGATAATAAGTGATACTGTGTTAGGACATTAGTTATAGCCTTTTCTGTAAGGTCACTCTGAGTTGGCCCATCTAACGTCATAATTCATCTGTGACCACTGTTGCAAGGAGGACTGAATTACAGTGACGTAAAATGGTATTTTTTTAAGAAGTCGGTATGGTTAATTAATGTTATTTCGGTGATGGTTCATGATAGTGACATATATTTGTGTACAGAGAGCATATGTTTTTCTCAGTAGTTCCATTATGTTAATTATTTTTAGTTGGTCTAAACTGATAACTGCATATAAACTGTCAAGGACATAGCTGCCGTATATTTTGCACTGATTTAATTAAGTATAAAGGGAATTATGTTGTATAACATATCATTCAGAGATTGGCACTTTGAAATGCAGAAATCATTAATTGCATGTAGTTACTTATGAAAGTTGTAACAGCTAGGTGTAGTCTGCAGAAAACATGCATACATACATACATACATACATTACATTCTGTAGATCCAAAGTAAGTCAGAATGACTGTAAGATGTGGAACAGGTCATACAAATACAATACAACTGAGACACAGTTGACTGTTCCTTAAAAATTAAATCGAATTAGTATGACTGATATCGCTGTGGTATAAAATGTAGACTGTAACTCGTATTATCGTTTTGGTATAAAATGAAATTGTGTTTAGGATCAGCATTTGTCACCTGGACATATGTGATGCTCGTTGAGTTAAGTATCAAACGTAGATTTTCATAATGTTGTATCTTAGCAACCTGTTGCTGTTAGAATTTATTACTTACCATCCATCATGGAACAGCATCAGGGTTTAAAATTATATGCTTTAAAATTCGTCAGTGCACTACATGTTTCGGCCTACTCGGATATTGTCAGGTGTAGTGAAATTGGGGGGAACTGGTGTGCCTGCTGCAATCAGTGTTTCCTTATTTACAGTGTTTTTAATTGAAGTCAGTCTAGTTCCTCCTCCTTTGCCACATGTATTGTCTTTTTTGGTATGCCTGTTGCTTATAAAGTGTGCAGTTGGTTCGTTAGTTACTTAGTTAATGTTCCCAGCGGTAGGAAATGGTAGTGATTTGTAGCAGTGGAATTAAAGCGGAAGATATGTTGATGTCTGGCAGTGATATATCTTTGTGAGACTATTGACAGTTCCAGTTTGGTTAAAGGAAGTTCTGTGAATATATCACAAACTCAGCTAGGCTGTGCATTTGATTTCCAATAGGGGCAGGATTTTTTTTCCACCACTGCATGCAGGCTCACCCTCCTGTCCAGTGGGTATTACAAGCTCTTTCTGGTGTGGGTTAAAGTAACTTTACCTCTAACCCCTCCCACCTATAACTTGATGTAATGGTTAGGAATGAAACTCAGCAGATCAAGGAATTCCCTGTTAAAAGTATAAAGGTAAAGTTGTCCCTCTGCTTAATTAATTAAGCACCACGCCATGAAAATGTGTTAGGGAGTGGAGGTATAGGTCTACCGTTCTTGACCTTGACACTGGATGGAAGTGAGTGGTCAGCTGCACTTCCTGGCTGCTTTACCCCCAGTACTCACTGGATAGGAGGCTGGATGGCTCCCAGAGCCAGTCTGGATGCTGTGGAGTGGGGAAAAATCTCTTACCCCTGGCAGGAATCAAACCCTGGCCATCCTTAAGGAGTATTATACTCGATATTGTATGTTACTGAGAAAAGTTGTCAGAAGAGCTAAAGGTATATATTATGAGGGAATAATAATGGCTGCATCTAATAAATCCAACGAGTCCTGGAAAATCATAAAGAAAGAAAATGGTAGAGAGTCAAAGAAAAACATTCATATTCGGAATTGAGAGAAGGTAATGTAATAATCGATAGTAGGAACGAAGCTAAGGCATTTGACTCATATTTTTTTAGTTCAGTTAGCAAATTAGTTGGTCAGAGTTCTAATAATGTATATTTTTTACCACTTTCATGTGAGTACTCTACAGCTAAGATTTCTGATAAATTCGTTAAAAAATAAATCTTCTCATGGATATGGTGGGTTGTCAAATAAAATTATTAAAATATGTAGTGAACAGATAGTAAAACCACTTACTTATATTTATGATCTTTCTGTAAGTTCGGGCATATGGCCTGACTGACTGAAATATGCAAATATTATACCAAGTTTTAAGAAAGGTGATGTTACTGAAATTGCCAAATATAGACCAATATCTTTATTGACAAGTTTCTCTAAATTATTTGAAAACTTAGTGTTTAGCAGGTTTAAACAGCATTTATAAGAAATTATATCCTGGTTCCTGAGCAGTATGGCTTACGTAAGGATATACAATCCCATTTACCACTTCTACACTACATGTTTCGGCAGTATGCTGCCATCTTCAGGTGTATCGATGCGTCAACTATTTCACTGCTTGCCTTTATATGTCCATTTACAAATAATATTAAATTTGTGTACGTCCTTATATAATAATAAAGTTTATGTATTTAAAACATGTTAAAACCTATTATCTCATATGTCATATTTTAAATTTGTGTGTATTATTGATCATCCACGTGGGAGTCGTTCTTCTTATGTTTCTAATGTTGTCTGTATATTATGTCTTATGATGTGTTCTACTCTTGTGGCTGCGTGCGTTGTATCGTTTGATCCAACGATGTGTCATCAGTGAGATTATCTTCAATCCATAGAGGCATGTTATATTCATCCATTATGGTTTATAATAATCTTCCTGAAAATATACAAAGGATGAGTGATAATGTGAAGATTTTCAAACACACACTGAAAAGCTTCCTCACAACAAATGCTTTTTATTCAATAGATGAATATATTTCTGCTAAGCATGTATAATATTTAATAACTATATTCCTTGTAATTTTGTTTATGAATGACAATGTAAATTATTTATTTCGTGCTTTCGGTTGTGTGTGTTTGTTTGCTGTTGACATGATTGTACTTCTGCAATCAAGTCTTATTTTGACGAGTTCAGTATCTGGTCCAATTCGGACAACGGATCAGTGAATTTATGAATTATATATGTATGTATGTATCCTGCGCGTAACCTGTTGCTATACTAACTGCTCCCCAAGAAAGTGCTTATTATGGATTTAAAGGTTCATTGCTGACCTCACCAAAGCCCAACTCTATAGTGTACTTTAAACCAGTTAAAAGCAGTTTAGTCCAGTGAACTAGAGTGAGCTGGTCATGATACTGTATACTGTTGCTGTTCACTTCAGATTTCCAAAGTAAAGATAGTTGTTTATGATATTATATTTAAGCATCCTGTTGCACTTTATATGATATATGATATAACTCCATCCTAAGTGCAAACTATATTTATAGGCCTTTCGTTTTGTTCTTCTTTATACACTGGTGTATACACTCACGTATCTGTTACACTGCACTTGTTTATAACATTTAAAATTTAAAAACATAGGTCTTCCTGATTAGCACTTATAAAATCTTCGGTTCTAATTTGAAATCCTTTAAAAAATTTTTTTCTTCTCTAAGTTTTAAATTGTAAAAATGTCAGGGTTACTCACCCTATGTCTGTAGTGCTGCAGCGGCTTCTTCTTGTTTCTAGTATTGTAGGTGTTATTCTGTGTAGTCTTCTTGTGTGTGTGCCGCTATAAATGTTATAAATAAGTGCAGTGTAACAGATACGTGAGTGTATACACCTGTTGATGGCCGTTTGGGGCCAAAACATGCAGTGTATAAAGAAGAACAAAACGAAAGACCTATGAATATAGTTTGCACTTAGGACGGAGTTATATCATATAAAGATAGCTGTGTTTGAAGGTGTAATAAATAATTACATATTATTTTGTATGGTTTTAAAACTGTACTTCATGCTGTGAGGGAGACATGGTGATTGAAAGTGCTGAGGAGAATATTTGGACATTATTAGAAAAGGATAAAAATGCAGAATGATCCATAGATTGCACCTTGTACTGCTGGGGTGTTTGGTTCAGAGAGGCTGAGGTGGTTTGCACTTCTTGTATAGGTTCTTTTCTGATTAAGAGTGTGCTTGGAGCAGAAGGTCACAGAAGAAGGGAAAATATTTCTGGGTCTTAGGTAAATAGATTTTGAGGGCGTTAACCGGATTTAACTGGCTGAAGATAGAATTCTTGTCAGTGAAGTAAGGATGAACTTTGGCAAAGTTTTGGAACCTACATTCTTGGCATCATGTCGTACTTCTCTACTTATGTCATGTCATCTCAACCCAAAGCTCTGTGCATTATTTTGCCTGTTGTACTTTTGTGCGCTGGAGCTGTTGCCATAACATGGAAATATTCTTCTGGCCTCATTGGTGGATAATTCATAGTGGTATTTCCTGTCAGCCAATGTAGGTCTTTTTTATATACTTAGGTAGAAATATAAATGTGAAATATTTTATGCACATTTGTATTAAACCTGTAATTGTTTGACCTCATGGATTTGCCAAATTAAATAGTAGCAAGAAACGTGTGATTCTTTCTAGCGCATCTGTTATTACATAGTGTGCTGAATTTGTAAATTAAACAAACCATAGATTAAGAATTCAGTACTCACACTGCCCCATCAGCTTTTCTCATTTTCTTATTTAGAAGTACCTTGTTATCATAATTTTTGCCGCATTACATTAAACCTTATTTTTCTCTTATTATAAACTCTCTATGTACTCTATAGTTTTTTTTATGTTGTTATGGATATAATACCTTTCATATCATTTTCGGCATTGTTGTATAAGTCTGGCATTTGTTCCGGATGTTACAGTAATTTTCACCCAAGACTTTTGATTCAGAGCTCAAAAGAGGGTCATTTTTTAAAATAATATTGAATACAAGGTATATTTTGTACATGTGTAGATGCAATGTGAAACTGTGTGACTGTTCTGAAGGGTAAAAGGCACATACACTGTCTTGTGACTGTTTTTTTAACAGAGCTTAGAATAACCTGGTTGGTAGGTAGGTGTCCTTGGCATCTAAAAATTGTTTAATGCCAAGTGTTATGTCTTAGAGATGAAAAATTTGTTGGGACTGTAAATTACTAGATCGTAATATGTAACTTGTGAAACCCATTCCTATTACTAGGT
The DNA here is from genome assembly GCF_002891405.2 of Cryptotermes secundus. Classification (NCBI taxonomy): domain Eukaryota; kingdom Metazoa; phylum Arthropoda; class Insecta; order Blattodea; family Kalotermitidae; genus Cryptotermes; species Cryptotermes secundus. The sequence goes on along the minus strand of NW_019725840.1, from coordinate 252,690 downwards.
GGCTGCTTTTATTTGTAACAGTTTATTGTATGTTAGAAAAACTTTGATGTTACTCTCCATGATGGGACAGTACATTATGGATCTAAAAGTTCATACCTCGACAGTTGGCCTCAATTTGTGGTATACTGACTGTGTTAAGCATGGCTCATTGGTGACGAAATCAAGGAGGATGAGATGCATGGGACTTTAAGAATGCATAGGACATACTTACTTACTTATGCAGCTGAGCCCTTCTTAAGGAGAAGCCAAATCTGCAGCTACTCAAGAATTTCCCAGCATTTTATGGAACCTGAATGTTCATTACTGCGTTCAAAAGAGCCCTCCTGAGCCAGATCAATCCAATCCATACCATCCCATCCTATCTCACTAAGGTCCATTTTAGTATTGTCCACCCACCTACGCCTTCGTCTTCCCAGTGGTCTCTTTCCTTCTGGCTTTCCCACAAATATCCTATATGCATTCCTCTTCTTCCCCATTCGTGCCACATGCCCTGCCCACCTCATGCTCCTTGACATGATCATTCAAATTATACTTGGAGATGAGTACAAGTTATGAAGGACAGATGTACACAAAATTTTAATTAGAAAACCTGAAGGAAAGAGACCACATGGGAGACCGGGGATATGTAGAATAATATTAAAATTGATCTGAAATAGTGTGAGGATGTGCAGTGAATGCATTTTTCTCAGGCTAGGTTCCATTGACAAGCTTCTGTGAACGTGGTAATGAGTCTTTGAGTTGTGTAGGTCGTAGGGAATATGCGATTGTTAACTCCTGAAGAAGGAAGATGCTGCATGGAGTTGAGTAGTTCATGTTCAGCAGGGTGCAGTATACTTGTGGGGAAGATACAGTTTTGGAGGCATGTAATTTTAGGGCCATTAATTTATTGTAATGTTTACTGGGGAGGAATATGTACAGACAAATGCTTAGAATATCGCTTGTGAGACTCTTGGCAATGTCTTTCCTTTTATGAGGTTCTTCTGTCTGTGTTATATAGTTAATTTGCTGATCTACGAAGAAGTGTGTTGGGGGGGAGGGGGATACTATAAATATAATGTCTGGATTCATATGCTGCCTGTACCACATTTAAATGGAAGTTTCTTTCATAGTTGCCCAGTTAGAAGTATTAATATTCTTTGCTAAAGCATGTTCAAATTGATATAGTTTTGCTATCCCATATGGAATTAACTGCGTTTCAGCTTTGGTGCTGCTGACGTTAGGATTCATGATGACATGATTGTACATGATTTCTTTGCTGTTGAGGTTGTTGTTTTGTGTCTTTCCTTGCCTCTGTGATGCACATACTCAGTTTTGTCCTGCAAACGTAATTCCCTTAAACAGTTTTCTGTAAAGCTAGTTACAAGCACAGATTATGTACTGAAAGTCAGTCCTCATGGAGCTCCCTCAGAGTCACATTTGGGAGACCAAGCAGAATGGTCGAGATTAAAGTAAACATAAGACATGAATGGATCCAACATCCTCAAGTCTAATTGATCCACACAAAACAAAAGTATTGGCTTGCTTGGTGTTGGTACTAGTGACCCTTGTTCCCTGACTGCAAACAGTGAGGTAACACTACAGTTGTAAATCTGTTAGCATATTTGCTTTGGAATCCTTTTCCATTCCAAGTGGTATCTTTTATAGTGTTTCCTTGCCACCAGCGTTGGTTTTAAGGACAGTCATACGATTGATTTCTTATCCCTCTTTTTCCTCCTCTTGTGTGGCTCTTCATCTGTTCTTCTTGGCCTAATAAAAAGTAAAGGTTAAGTTGTCCCCCAACTTAATTAATTAAGCACTATGCCATGAACATGTGTGGGTGACTGGAGGTATAGATTCATAATTCTTGACCTTGGCAATAGATGCAGGTTAGTGGTTAGCTTCACACCCTAGCTGCTTTACTCCCTCGGGAAGTAGCCCTTTGTACCCATTATATAGGAGGCTGGGTGGGTCTGGATGCTGTGGAGAAGATACAGAAGATAAAGCAGATTGCTAATAATTGGCCTGTAAACTTTGTTAAGTGATCTTCAGATATGAACTCATAATTTCCTGGTGTTGTACTGTGGCATGTAAACCCATTGCTAGGCAGTGACTGAGAAAGAAGCACCTATACAACAGCCATTACTAAGTAATGGCTCTGCAGACACATTTCCACAGCAACGAGCGAGTGAGTGAGTTAGAGAGCTGCTGGGGTTCAGTTGTGAGCTGTTGCTATGAGAAGCTGGCAGCTGAGGCTGGGACAGTTCAGGAACCCAAAGGGAAGGGAACGTCCGCTGTTGGAAGCCACTACTAAGCAACGGCTAGTGAAGGCTGTAACAGACTGAGAAGACCTAGAGTGTCCAGTAGTGATTTGTGAAGTGTGTAGAACTGTGAGAGCATTATCGTTACTTGTAGTTACGGGTTGTAAGAGTTCCATAAATCTGATCACCACTCCAAACCCCTTCTGTAGTCACTCTATTAAGTGACAGTACTTTTGCAGATTTTCCCAAGTTGTAACTGTGACATTTTAAGAATTTCTTTTGTAACTGTAGTCACGTGATGATACCATTGGGTAGGTGAATTATGCAATGCAGCCTATACTTTCTCTAGAAGTAAATTGTCTACTTTGAATCTCAGCCAGGACACTAATCATCCTGACTGATTTTGTTCTTCTTCTTCTTTTTTGGGCAGTTTTCCTCAATCATGGGAAAGCGCTTTAAATCCATGACCATTTCTGTGCAGCTTTCCAATTTATTATTCGCTGTCATCCAGTCATTCAGTGCTATATAGTACTTACAGCAGTTGTTTTATGTAGGAAATGAACTTCTAATGGACATATTTTATCACCTTAACTATTCAGTACATTTTGGGGAAATTTAGTATTGGCAGTCAATTCTAAGTTGGCAGGTAAATTTCGTCCTTTTCCAAATTTATCCTTTATAAGACTTGCTTTATATGGAACTCTTAATGAGATAGTTTCTCAGCATGCAGCAGATTGTGCACATAAAAATTTATTTATAGTTTATTTAATGATGTGAGTAGCTTTGGCTATATAGCATCTATTAATAGGATTATTAGTGAATATTGAATTGGAAAGCAGCTGGAAGGAAGTGGTTGTGGCCTGATTTAAGGTACTGCTGTAGGGTTTGCAGGGTACTGAGAAAAACTATGAAAAACATCACTCAGGGCAACTAGTGTTCCAGATAGGATTCAAATTAAATTATCTCCCAGATACAAGTCAGAAGTGTTAACTGCTTGAACCAGCTTGATATATATATATGCATTTTATGCACGTATGCAGTATATCTATACTGTTTCAGTAAATGAAAATGCATTTGGGAACCTTGTATTCCAAGTAGAACCACTGGTATCTAAGCTTATCTGAGATGTAAGATTAATGCCATTCAGTTTTGCTTTGAAGTTAAACCTTGAGAAGTACTTCCCTCTAACTGAGTAGGTGCAGGACAGTTCTCGTTGTGACATATTGTACTGTACTGCTGCTCGAAATAACTTTTAGTAAGTTTCATAGAAGGATGTGCTGCACGCGAGACTGTGAAACCATTTGATACCAATTATAAAAGGCTAATCCAGTTGCTTGTTCCCTGCAGCCAGTCTATAATTACATAGAAGGCTGGTTCTCGATCCTGGTTGCAGATTTGGGTTTAGAAAGTAATTGATTGTGTTTTGAAAACATGATGAAATCTTGCCTGGAGCAAACAAACTGACATAAAGATCATATATGGTTGCTAGTATGGAGACAGTAACTGTTCTGAAACCCTATAAAGTTTACAATATTGTATCTGCCTTGTTTTAAAGGGGTAATGTGTTCAAGTAAATGACAGTAGGATTGCTCTGAGGGCATCAAATTGAAGTTTGCTCAAGTGATAACACTTTTGACTTTTATTCAGGAAGTGAGTGGTTTGAATGTCAACCAGGATACCAGCTGTACCCTCTGAGGTTTTTCATGGTTTTTCTCAGTCCCAAAAGGCAGCTGTCCGATATTACCTCAAAATAGGCCATTACCACTGTCTTGTAAATCCTTGCCAATTCATTATTGATGAAACACCCCAGTATTGAACACTATAATCTGAGTTACTGTCAGGGTATACCAATGGTTCATTGGTATGTACTTCATATTTACTGCATTAGAAGATTTTACTATGGAGGCCAAATATGGATGGGGTAATATTAAGGCAAGTCCAAGAGATATAAGTCATGAAAAAGTTAACTGAATGCAGCAGGATAGGGCTCATTGGTGTAAGGGCTTTAGTGAACCTTCAGGGTTCATAACAACAAACTGACCATTGTGATCAAGTGTTTAGCACTCCTGTTCTGTACTCAGGATGTCCCAGGTTTTTAACTCAGTCGAGCAGCGGTTCCCAAACTAGGCTGCTTGAGGCCATGAGAAATAAATAACTTTTTAATGCTGTATTCATTTCTTTTAGCTGCGCTTAATTATCTCTTCTTTAAGCACCCATCATAATTGTTAATCCAGTTGCTGTAAAAAAAGTAGTGCTGTCAAATTTTAGCATTTATTGGCATTATCACCAGATAAAGAATGCTGTGCAGGATTTCATATTCAAAATTTTATTATTTTTTTTCGTGCAATTTTGGTACAGAACTAATTACAGATTAGTTTTTCATGGGCAGTAATATAAATACATTTATTTCACTGGTAAAGGGGGGTACGGTGCATGCAGGTTTGATGAAAGCCACTTGTTCGCTTGAGTGTCGACTAGTAAAGCAAGAGGCTTGGAGTTGTTAATAATAAAATTAACAGGATGCAGGTGTCCCACATTGGAGGAAAAATAAACACATTTCACACCAAGCAGCTTGTTACTGTGTTCTTTTCTTTCCTTTGATGTTAAAGCAGACCTATCTTAAGTTAAACAATAATGTGATTTATCGTACTTGTTTAAAGGAATGAATTGTTAAGAACTACACCATTTTTCTGCCCTTGTGTCATGTACATATGCTTCCATCTGCTGCCATCTCAAATTTATTAACCTTTCAAGCAACGCATGTTGCAGTGTAAATGGTTTCATAAGTGACTCATTGCTGTTTAACTCTGATGTTAAGTAGAAATTGTAAGTAACTGTTAATGTTGTTTAGTTTAAAATCAGCTGTTACAGTAGTTCAGATGAAACTTACACAGTTCAGAGATTAAGAGATTCCAATTTAATGACTTCAGGAATTGAATTCAAATTATAATAGGTCTTGTGAGCAGCAGCACCAAAAAAGAAGTACAGTTACTTGTATTCATGTAACAGGCTATGGAGGCCTGTAGCCTTACGTGATGTCCAGCTGCTCTTTACTCCCAGGAAGATTCCTGGTACTCGTTTCTTTTAGAGGCTGAGTTGATCCCAGGGCCGTAGTGTGGCTGGAAGGATTAGGTCAATTGAAATTATCAGGAACTGAACCTGTGACCTTCCCACTTGTAGCATAGTGCCTCAACCAACTACACTGCCACATGTCTCGAGAACCAAGTACTTTATTTATTTATTTATTTATTTACGGTTTATTTAACTCTGTCGGTAGCTTGCACTGTATTGTAGCATCAAATGATAATGAATGCTTTATGGAGCCAGGTGATCACCAAGACGCCTCTGTGGTGTAGGATTGTTGAAAGTGTGAAAGAGGGGGATGCATAGTAAATCACAGAAGGTCACGGTGCAAAGGCTGGTCTAGGCCTACCCCTTATCCATTCATTTGTTCGTACATTCATATGTAGCCTAATTTGAAGTACTAGCCTGATATTTGCCTGGAGGGACCGAGGAAAACCATGAAAACTCTGGTAGATAAGATATCTGGTGTTAGAACTGAAATTAAACTTGAGATTTCCCAAGTACGAAACAGGAGTTCTGACCACTTGAATATGACATTCCAAGACACTACTGATGTTGCGATGTTCTCAACCTCTTTCAATTTTAGGAACTTGAGTCTGATGTCTTGGGTCATGCCCTCTACTAAATTTACAGCACGCCAAGAGGTTGACCTGCTTCCTCAAAGAAAAAATGTTATATCTACCCTTGCCATTCCATAAATTAGTGGGGTCCTGGAGTGTTTCGTCTGGGACCTATCCTTCACCAGCAGCTGGTGTAATCTGATCTGCGTGAGGGTTCATGTCTCGGGACATTGGTCTGAAAGTTTAGTTTTTAGAGAGGTTTTAAGAAACAGAGGGAAGTTGAAGGGTGCATTTTGTCTGGGTTGGGGCTATGAGAAGGCTGGCCAGGCTTAAGTCCACCAGCGCTTGTATGTAATATACACTAAGAATCAATAAAACCTCTATTATCTGTAGTGAGTATTTGCTCTTTGTGGTTGGAATACCCGCTCCAGCAGCCAACTGACCATCACCATCGCTGAATTATTACGCTACCGCTCGGCCAACATAATTCAGTCGACCCGCCATCATCTTGGGTCACGACACTGATTTACTTCCTTTGAAACTGTTTTTGTGATAGACTCGTAAAGACATGCACAACAGCTATGCGCTACTTGATATTCATGTTGTTCCACACATTGTAATTTGTTACAATTAATATGCTGTTGGACATTATCCATGATCTTGTCTGTTCTTAAAAATCCGTCCTGTTTCTTAAAAAAAAAACATTTCGGGGACTGGATTCTGTCCCCATCTTCAGGTAAAACCTACTCAGTTGGGTCCAATAGACAGAGCTAGCCCCTATCTCTGGAGATAAAAGAAACATGGCGGTTTTTTAAGAACAGACAAGATGATGGATAATGTCCAACAACATATTAATTGTAACAATTTACCATCGTCATAAACTTTTAGATGTTATTTACCTTGTAATTTGTTTAAAATTGAATGTATTGTAACCAGGCAGGTTGGCACAATTGTAATGCCAGCTGTTCTGAGTTTTTTCATATGGGAATGGGGTAATATTCTTTAGTGCCTCCAAGTAAATGCTAGGATAGTGCCTTGATTATGTCATGGCCACTTCCTTGCAATTTTTCATTTGCTGTTCACCCTATAGTTTGAAACTATATTTTCTAGCTACTGACTGTGTTGTAAAATAGCCCACAAGAAAAAAATGTGCTGTAAGGGTTTCGGGTAATGTGTCATTTTTAATTAATGAATGTTCACCAGTTTTGAGATGTGGAGAAATATAAACTTTCTAAAAAATATCGTAGTAAGTTATTTAACTGTGGAAGCGGCCTCCGTAGTCTAGGGGTAACGTTCCCACATCATGGCTCAAGGTACGCAGGTTCAAACCCAGAGGAGGTCGCGGAATTTTTAAGGGCAGAAAAATTCAGGGAACAAGTCCTCCAGGAGGGACTTTAAGCCATGGGTCCCGTGTCGTAGATTTACGGCACGTAAAAGATCCTCATGTCTCTAGGAGACCTCTGAGCAAAATTAGGCAAAAAGTTTCCTGCCCAAGTAGTTTCCAGTGTCTCTGGTAGATGGGGAAGTTATCGAGTACCAATGCTAGTAGAGGGCTGACCTCGCTGGCAGAAAGGGGAGAGTTATCGGGTACCGCTGCCAGTAGAGGGCCGACCTCGCTGGCAGAAAGGGGAGATAGCAGGCACCAGTATCAGTAGGGTATGGCGGCAGTAGAAATTAAAGGGGGACCTACAATAGACTATTAGTCGTGGTGCATGGGGAAACCCACCCCCTCTATACTGAATAACTGAATATTTAACTGTGGACATAACAGTATTAATTTCTGTGATGGTAAATAATGCTGTTCTGAAGAGCAATGTCTTCTGGGATATAACGCTGTGTACTCTGTTGGAAATCAACCAACGTTTCAGAAGAACATACTGCCTCCGTCTTCAGGGTCGAAGAACCACCTACTTTCATGCTGGTTTCTTACTTCGCAGATTCTTTGACCCTGAAGATGGAGGCAGTATGTTCCCTTGAAACTTCAGTTGCCACCAGTGTGAGAACCTCAAATTCTGCACAGTGCTGTTTGGTGCAAAATATGTAGCTGGAAAAGTTCAGTAGTTTTGGCTTTATATTTTTGAAGTGTTTTGTTTTTAGTTCTTTTAATACATCACCAAACAGTTTGACTCAATTGGTAATGTTACTGGTTTTTTATTGGGAGGTGCCAAAACACCAGGATGCATTATGGCACATCAATACTAGGTGATAACCACATCCTTTCAAGTTGATTAGTAGTGATGGTTCAGTCAGTTGATGCTGTACAGTCTGACAGCATTGTTCAATAAAGTAAGTAAATAAATGCATTTTAATACAGTCTCATTCCTTTAATGGTGCATCCAGATGTGTTTCAATGTTTGTCTCATGAATTTCATTTCGGCATCTGTAATTCTGGGTTTGTTTTGCTTTGCTCCTCCCCCCCAGCTTTGACTCTCATAAAAGTGTTAGTAGAACTATGGTAATATAAATTTTTATTCTGATATGTCTGAGGAATTGTGATGGCGTGGAAATCATGTTGATGAACGTTTAAAACTTCAGAAATGTATCCATATTCAGGATTATTGGGAAATTCAGGACTGTGGAGAACTCTGAACTGTTTAACCAGAATCATCTGATCATATTATTACTGACCAGAAGCATCCTCAGCCTTTGTTCCTCTCTTAATGTCAGAGACCAAGTTTCACACCCATATAGAACCAGAGTGCATCCTGTTGTGTTTATTATACAGAAATCTTTATTAGAATCCATCGCAATACAACAACACAATGGTCAAGGTTAATTGAGCTTGCAATCAGTCTTCCCACCAGAATCCACATACATACATACATACATGTAAAATCAGGCACTGGTCAAACAGTAAATATTAAATAATACTGCACTAATAACATGGGCTTCCAATTAGTTAACCCTTCCATATGTGTACAAGGCAAGAATAATACCACTATATGTCCGCTGGAATATGACAATACGATTGCAACAACAGACCTCATAATATGAAATATTGCATGAATAGTTTTTAACCATATTTTTAATTGTATAACTTTCGTTTTTATAATTTTATTGTATTTATATACTTTGTATTATAGTGTAACATATTTCTCAAGTATCCATCACTGTTGTACCATCATATTGAAATGCAGTTCAGTAGTTTGCGAGTGTAATAACTATGTATTTGCCAAACGATGACTTTAAAAGCCGAAACATGTAGCTAAGGTAATATTGACCTCGACTGTCTTGTTGTGTTGCAACGGATTCTAATAGAGATTTTTGAACAAAGTGAAGGTTTTGCACAATTATAATGTTAAAAATGACTTTCTTTGACCTTATTATCAAAGTATCTGTCAATAATCTACTTTGATAATAAGGATGATGCCTCAATGCAGCGGGATGCTAAAATATAATATTACTTTCTTTAAGACTTGACACTGTAGTTTGATAGGTAAGCGCCAGTATTTTGGAGGAACCCCCTTTCTCCATCTTCATGGTATAATAAATGAAGCTTGTTCTACCATGAAGATGGAAGCAGCATGTTTCTCTGAAATGTTGATATCTATCTACCAAACTCAATGGTATCACATCTCCAGTTATGGCTGCGAGAAGCTCAGTTTATGTACAGTTGTCTTATTTTCCTGCAGCGAACTCCATCTCAGTGAACTATGATGCTGATTCAACAAGGTACAAGTCCATAATCTTCAAGACGCCGCTGGAAATACAATGTAACACCAATGAAAGTGATATACGGATGGAATGGTACAAAAATGGTGTAAATATTACAGCCCTGAAGGATAACAGAATCAACATACAGAATAACAGACTTGTCATACTGGACCCGCAGGACGAAGATGTGGGCAATTATACTTGTAAAGCAGTATCCACTAAAATAAATGAAACAATTGGAAAGAGAGATATTGAAGTAATTGGTAAGTGGAACGGATTTTTCAGTTTGCATGAAGTTCGGTCTTTTATTATAGTTTCAAATCTTTTGACCCACCCTTAATAATTTTTTATAAGATGGAGAGCTGACAGATTTTAATTTGGTTTCTGAAATGCAAATTTAACAAAAAAAAATCTTTGAGAGAGTGTCATTTTCACATAGTGATGCACGTTGTTAAATCATTGTTAGATATTTGCCAGATTCTATTTTCGACATACCATGAGAATCATGCTGGCCATACTGGAGATCCCATTCAACATGGAAGAGTTTACTTCCATAGTATTGTCTGTCTAAGGTATGACGTACGCTCAGAAATGTACTGTAGCTTTTTACTTGCTGTGAAATTTTGAGATAAAAATCATTCAGGTTTGTATTAAGTAAGAGCAACACATAAATGATTGAGGAATGAACTTGTAAGTTGGCACGTAGTTCCAAATCTGTGTGAGGGTCTAGTGCTCGTTTATATTCAGATAGCCTTGATTTCCTAGTACCCGTGTGTCTGTTTGCAGTGAAGCTTCACGTAGGAATGCAGAAGGATGTTACTGTGGTGGAAGGAGAGAAGCTGAAACTGGAGTGTGTAGTGCTTGGCAAACCGTCTCCAGAAGTTTCTTGGACATTTGGCAAGTATCCATTCATTCATCTCAAACCGACAGTATGGCTCCGTGCCACCGTGTAAATTTAGCTTACATGTGGTTTAAACTGCTGAAATCAAAATGCTATAAATATTTGACACTTGCAGTAAATAATTTTTCGTTGTGAAACATTTAACTATAACCATGGCTTAGTGAGAAGAGTGGGTGGGCTGTGGACTGGATAATTGGAGAATCACTTTTGATTCCTGGCAGAAACAGACATTTTTCTTGATTACACTGCATCCATACTGTCTCGGACCCAACCAGCCTTTTAACTAATGGCTACTTGGAGCTCTCTCCCCATGGATACAGCAACTGGGGCAGCATGAAGCTTAATACCTCCATTTACTGTCGAAGGTTAAGAAAGACTGGAGCTGTACCTCCACTCTGTCATATGTCTTCGTGGCCTACTTTGTTATTCAAACACTGGCAGTCACTTCGCATATATTCGTAACTACTTGTTAACATATTGTAATGGATTTGATCAACGCATTGCCAGACAGCAGCTCCGTAAACATGGTCCAATAGATAAAACTCTGTTTTCTGTGTGGTCTGTGCAGAGCCTATATAATGAGCATCTGTTGTAGCTTAGATTACTTCAGCCAAGAGAATGGGAATACAGTGGCACACAGCAGTTCAGTTGAAGTTGAAGAGAAATCAGAAGTCGGCCTCTGAAGACTTAGTATGTGATTAGAAGATTCAGTCACAGTGAGACTGTTTTAGTTCCATTACCAGGAGATGGCTAGTGAAGACTGAGAATCCTAATGCGTGTGTAACAGTGAACTGAAAATTGTATGCATCAGCGATAGTGCTGTCTTGGCTGCACTTAAGAGTGATTGTAAAGGAAAATGTTAATAAACCCAGTCATCTGCTCTAGAACCTGTTATATTCATCGCGTGTACTCCCTGCATGTGACAGTATGTAACAACAGAGCAGCAAGCATACATACATTGAAGCTGATGAGACTGATATCATGTGATGTCCAGGCTGTGATGAAGAAGGAAAGGCAATAAGAGTTGTCTTTGTTCTGGAGAATTGTAGTAAGAATTTTATCAGGACAAGTAGTGAAATTATTTTTCCTCAAAAATTTCCAGTCTGAGATCAGGGAAGGGATTCATCTGATAGTGAGAAATCTGTGATAAGAATTGATAAGGTAAATTAAGTAAAAAAAAGTTATGTAACGTGTCTCATACAGGAGCGTTGCTTTTTGTCTCACAAAACATGTGACGAGATGGAATTTGGACTCTCAGTACTTGAGATGTTAGCCACTTCTCTAGCATTTTCTTCAGATGTAAGATAACGCATAACAGCAAGTTGGGAAGAAGTGGGATTGTTGATGTTTCAGCAGACTTCAGTGTTGATACAGACTGTAATGCCTTCAGTGTTAATCTGAAAAAATGGCTGTCTACACCTAGTCATGATTGCGCGTTCTACAAATGAATGATGAATTCTCTTAACACACCTACTGGTAACTGAACAGTTAAGCACACAGACCCAGAAGACATATTCTACTACTAAAATTATACTTTTTTTTAGGAACTTTCCTCATGAAAGGTTGTCTGCTTCTCATTAATAGCCTCCACTCCCGAGCTGGAGGTTTTGACCCAACGTTAAATGATATGCATGACATCTTCCATTTCACCATATATGGGACCCTGGTCTTTTCTACTTGCTTGCCTACAACCCATCAGTTTCCACACACCTAATCTCTGCCATACCATTTCATTATTGGTTTTCTGTGCAGTGTCCAATATATCTTTCTCTTCCACACTCTTTTTGATTCTCACAGTACATAATTGAGAACATACATACAGTATTATTGATAGCCTATGAAGATTACATGCATTTATCTGAGGCAGCATTCATAGCCCAAGTGTGTAATTGAGTTGATGCTAAGAGATTATTTCTGTCGAATATTCACACTCTGGAGGTAACTGGTTTGAATTTCCGCTGGCACTGATCATCATGTAGCATCTTCTTTTTTATATTTTCACCCACCTCTGTAAAATGTACTGTAACCTCTTAAGACCCAGCAGAATAACAGTTGCCACACCGTAAAGTTGGCATCTTCTTTGGTGTAGCATATTGCAAAGAAGTATAATTAGAAATATGAAAAATAAAATAAAATGCTTCTTAGTCAAGCATTCACTGCCGTCTCATATGCGGCACACACTAAAAGTTTTAAATTAAAATTCTACAATTTTAAAGCTCAGAATTTTTGAAGTTGTTTGTCTTTATTTAACACATCTGTTGCACAGCATGTTTGGACCTGTTTTTCCATCATCAGCTGCATTAGAATTGTTGGAGAAATTGCTGCACTTTTGTACACTGTCGCAGCTCGTGTCAATACATCTTCCTAATTTTATGAATTAATTTTAAAATTGTGTTTCCTACAAGTATCATGTTTTTGGACATTATCCATCGTCTTGTCTATTTTTTAAAGAAACGTCCTGTTTCTTTTTTGAAACACAGTGTTTCGGAGACTGAATTCTGTCCCCGTTCTCAGGTAATAAAACCTACTGAGTTTGATCCAATAGATAGACCTAGCCCCTGTCTTCGGACCGAAGATAGTCACCACAATCAACTCTACCAATATTGATGTGAGCAGAATGGCTGGATGTCTGGAGTGAGAGCATACACCTTGAAGGAGATGTGGAGAGAATCAAAACATGGGAGTAGCTCCTGTGCTCTCAGCATATGTTACTTGTTCATAGAGTAGTGATTTATTAGCCCTGATATTGTGTGATTGGTCAGAAATTATAGCGCATCAGCATGTGAGTCAGAAGTGCTGAAATCTATTGTGGTCACCCATCTAGGTGTAGGTCACATCCAGTGTTGCTGTAATACATATGTGTGCCCCAAACTTCTTGTTGCCTGACACAAGTGATCTCCATGAAAACTGAATGTCGTAATTAACACTGAGATCTTCTTCTACCTCAGGTAATGAAACTTACTACAGAAGTCGTGACCGCGTAGTGCTTCAAGAACATAATGGTGTTCCCAATGCATTGTTTGTTATCAAGGAAGCAAAAATGGAGGACCGTGGATTGTATAGTTGCACTGCAACACTTGCTAATAATTCTACAGCTGTTGCAACTGCATATGTTAGAGTTAAGGGTGAGAATATTATTTGAAGGCTTTTATTTGTTTTCCATGTCAGTCCATATGATTGGATAATTCTACAGGACAGGTTATTGCTAGGTCCTTGACACAATTAACTGCATGACATTATCTGATTAATGAAATTAATAATATCATGCTGTGCTACAAAAATAGTAGCCACTTTATTATTAATTAATTAGAGCATTGAGGAGAATATTTGGACCAAAAGGAGATGAAGTGACAGGAGGTTGGGGAAAATGACATAATGAGGAGCTTATAATGATCAAATCAAGAAGGGTGAGATGGGTTGGGCATGTAGCATGAATGCAGAGAAGCGGAATGCATATAGGATACCGATGAGAAAGCCAGAAGGAAAGAACCACTGGGAAGACCAAGACATAGATGGGTTGACTGTATTAAAATGGATCTTATAGAGAGAGAATGGGATTGTATGGATTGGATTGATATGGCTCAGGATAGGGACCAGTGGATGGCTCTTGTCAACACAGTAATGAACCTTCGGGTTCCATAAAATGCTGGGAAGTTCTTGAGTAGCTACACAACTGCCAGCTCTTCCAGGAGTGAGTGAGACTTCTCCTGAATTTGTTCTTACACTTATCATTGTTAGGAGCAATACCTATGATGTCTTAAGGCAGTAGAAGTAACTTCATAATCTGGATTGAAGTAGATGTTATCTACCTCCATTTACAGCTCTGGTAGCACCCTCCATTTCACAGTCATAGTGTTGTTGGAATAATGAAAAGTAGGAGATTACAGTGGTTGTGACAAAGAATACTTTGCTGATAGAATCTCATGAAAAATGGACACTTCGAAGATTGAGCAGGAGAAGAAAGGGTAACATTAAAATAGATAGTAGAACAGTAGGTTCTTGTCTGGAAGGTTGCAGGGTTATGTCCATTAGTACATATACTCCCAATTATGTGTGCTAATGAAGAAGGAAAGAAGTGTTTACTGTATTATATAATTCCCTTAAAAGTAAGGACAAGATGTTGGTTTCACTAAATGTGGAAGGTTCACTTGATGGACACTCTTGATTGTACTGCATTTAGTATTGTTTGGCCTGTTACAGATAAGCTAGCTGCTCTTTGGCCTTTCCTTGGCATATGTGCTGAAGTGTTTGTCCTCTGTGGCATTATCTTGATTTATGAGAAGAAACGCAACAAGACAGAGTTGGAAGAAAGTGACACAGATAACAGTCCTGAAACGTAAGTGGCCGTTGTACCGTCAGTTATTGACATGTCAGAAGATTACAGATGAACTCTGTGTTGGGGTTTTACTGGGGATGTAATGTTAATTTACATCCTTACATTGAGCAGTGTACAGCATTATCTTGGGTAGCTGTTTTCAGTGACATAAACTCGTGCCACAAATGAGACGGTGTTACATTTATAATCAGTATTTCATAATGTAAGAGTTTGGTAGAGGGGGCACTGCACACAGTGAAGCAGAAAATTCATAATTTGAGAATGTTAAACAAATTGCCTAACTTTAATGTTATGGTAAGCCTCATGTGGGGGTTTTTGGATTTTCTCAATCATCTGGTATGCTAAAATCTAGAGAACACAACATTTTGGAAACTGGACCTGTTTCTGTCCTCAGGTGAGGAGACAACTGTTCTGTTGGGCCCCCTAGAAAGAGCTAACCTCAATCACTGGGCACAACCCATTGTGATAAAGCATGCATGGGCCTGAAACTGACCTCTGTTTCTGTCTTAGTTTCAGGTCTGTGCCTGCTTTATCACAGTTTTTATTGCATATTTTCCTGTTACCTCCCCTGACAAAGCCTTGTCTCAGGTATTTATATACCTGTACTTATACTGACATAGGCTGTCCAGTGATTGAGGTTATTTCTTTGTAAGGGACCAAACAGAGTAGGCATCTCCCTCACCTGAGGACGGAAACAGAGCCAGCTTCCGAAACGTTTTGTTCTCTGGTTTCTCGAATACCGGAGGATGAACAAAATCCAAAAACCCAATAATTCTGAGTCCATTTTTAACCAGATTTTAAAATGTTGACAAATTTATTGTAGAACTCCCTGTGAGAATCCATTTAGCAGTTCTCGAGTCGTTGCTTGCATTCAGATGGGTGCGTCGAGTGATTTTAATAGGTACTTCACAGGATGGCACATGTCTTAAATATAGAGTGTAGTAAGAGAGTGACTTCAAGGCCATTGATTCAGAATTGCTGCTGTTTACTGTAGCTGTTCACATTTGTCGCTCTTCTGTCTTCGTGTAGCAACATTAGGTAGCTAGGAAAGAAGCAGTGTGCTTCTTGTGGGTGCGATGAGGGAATGTGAGAGTTAATTATGTATAGGAAACACAGATTTTACTCTGCAACTCTTGTTCTAAACAGTTTTTATTCTGAAAATTAGTTGGACTTGAGGTACACATGTAGAACTGTATGTAATGTCTGTTATTTTTGTCTGGTTTTAACTTACACTGGAATTTGATGACAAATTTTAGTTAACTTCCTTATCGTCAAATTTCGTAGGATTTGACATTCTCAGAGCAGTAGTTATGAAGAGTTTTGTCATCTGGGATATAACACCATGTAGTATGTTGGAAGTCAACCAACAATTTGGAGGAACATGTTGCCTCCATCTTCAGGGTCAAAGAATAAGGTGAGCAAGAAACCAGCTCTCCTTGCCACCTGCTTTCATTCTGGTTGCTTGCTTTGGTTTTTCTTTCACCCTGGAGATGGACGTAACATGTTCCTCCAAATTGTTGGTTGACTTTCAATGAATTACACAGTTACGTCTCAGAAGATAGAGCTTATTGTTGAAAGTTGTTCAAAAAGTTGTTCCAAAATTGTTGCATGTTGGCAGGCAGAGGTATAGGTTGGGTGATGAAGGTACCACTTTGTTGCCAACATGCAAATATATGTATCAGTCCTTGATTGTCATTATAGTGATGGGTGGAAAACACTGTTGTCATTGCTTGTGGTCTTGTTCTGTTTTACAGGAAGAACACACCTGACCATGGCAAAGATTCCGTTAGACAGAGGAAGTGAATGCCAAGTGGCTGCTGTAAATTGGGGGGAAAAATAAAATAAACTGTTGGCTTCTTTGTTAATTTTTTAACTTGAAAAAAAGAAGAATGTTTTGATGATCACCAAGTTTTTAGTAAAAAATAGGGTAGCCATAAAAATGCATGTTTTGACACTAGATCATCTCCCTCCCCTCAGTATGCAGAAGAATGTGAGACAAAGAAATGCAGGGGTAAGACAGTCCTTTGTTTTGTATGAATGGACAACTGCATATTTATACTTCCAGATAACCCAACAAAGTGTGAGGATGATTTTCTGTTGGGGGAGGGAAATGTACCAGGTACTGTTGATAGTGCACCAATATAAACAATTCTTAAGCGTGGTTCTAATTGCATGAGATTTCCGGTTCTCACAGCAGCTAACTATGAAGGTTATTGACTTGCGTGTGATGATGTGTAGTAGACTCGCCAACATTTTGGAGGACCTTGCTGCCTCCATCTTCGAGGTAGAAGCCACTCTTCTGCCCTGAAAGCGAAAGCAGCAGCAGGGTCCTCCAGAATGTTGGTAATGGTCTGTCAGACTGTACATCGTGACATCGCAGAAGACGTTAACGTTCATAATCACTGATGACACGAGAACCTCAGATCTTAACATGGTTCTTGTTGAGAGTAATTGGTAGGAAGATACACCAAGACATTATATTCTCATTGTTTTAATTATAATATCCTCCCCCCTTTTTCTACAGGCAGAATATTACCTTCCCTTCTTCCCTCTCCTTCCCTCTGTCAATATTGTGACTGTGGTTTTGCTGTTGTTTCTTGTATGATTTGTGTGTGCACATAGGCATAAATAATCTCATTTGTTCTGCCAATAGACCTTGCAATGCTCTTATTGGTTGTGGTTCTGTTGTTGGTGCCTCACACATATCCATTTTGGCACATTTTCATATTGTAATTATGTAATATAGTCACTGTAGCATATGTGAGGGAGAGTTGTTGTAAATGAGAAAGCTAGAACACTGTTTGAATGTTTCAAAGGGTCAGGAGCTCGGTATAATTACTTATCTGTTCAAATGTTATTTCCAAAGCATCGCTAATTTGTGTTTGTATGGTTGTTGTTGGGGGTAAGCATTGCAGAACGCATGTGTGTAGACTGCTCACCATATCACTGTATTCTGATACCATGTAACTACACATTTAATTTTGTTAGACTATACATATGTGCTACCTCAGATATGTGGTTTGCATTCAACTTCATTTTTATTAGAAATTACATTTCTGTGGTTTGTGGAATTATAGCAGATTTTTAGTGTAAAATTCCTTAAAAATGCAGATGCATGGTATTAGTATTTGTATGAGCTGTGCACAGAAACCAGGACCCATATATGATTGATTTTCCCTAACATGACGCTTTTACACGTCCATTGCCAGCACAGTTTACTCACACACCATTTGAGAAATCAGTCAGAAGTTTTGGTCCAAGCCTTGTGACATGCTGAAAGCCAATTTTCAAAATGGAAGGACTGATTTCTGTGCCAACTACAAATTATTCTTTCAACCATTTATGTGTTGCCTAAATTTTGATTAAGGCAGAATTTTTATTTGATATTAAACATTTGTAATATAGAACTCAGTTTTTCTGTATAAAGCTGGGACTAACTATATTCTGTGTGTGTAAGACTTTCTGCCAATAGTGATATGACATTATCAACACACTTTCTGTATTGTGGGTCCAGTTAGTCATAACGACAAAACATAGCAGCATGAAACTTGTAGACCTGCATGTATTACAGCTTACTGCTAGGTAAGAAGGGTGTATGGACATAATATTGAAGTAGAGTGTGTTCTAACAAGAATAATGTGTGCAAATAATTAATTTGGAAGATAAGGCAGGTAAGGTAGTTACAAAGGCAAAGAGTTAGGTCGATGTAGAAGGTTGGGCTCCCGACAGAGCATGTATTAGGAAAGGTGGGTCCTTCAGCAGAAGCTTTAAACCTGAATGCATCCAGCTGTGAGAGACTCCATAGATTGAATACAGATTTTTCTTTTTTATTAATGAAAATTAAATTGCTGTTGTGCTTTTTAATGAGAATGTCCTGATTTAAATGAGTAGCCTGCAAAGAGTATGGTGAAGAAACTGAACAGTAGCCTTGAACACTGTTGATGCAGTTGACTCCAGTATATAACTCAGTGTGCGATGGGTTGGAATGTATGCTGAGTTTGAATACAGTATGTTTGTCTCTCAGCCTGCTGCATATATCTGGTCTGCCTAGGCAGAAGAGTCTACCCAGACAATCGAAACTGCAACTGCCAGCAGTATAGACAAGCCTATAGGTCAACAGATCAAAAGTGGTACATAACACAGGTCACAGCAGATGCTGGAAATGTTCCCTGTCATGCATTCCTGCCATATCCGTAAGAAGTTCACATTCATGCATTGTAGCTTCTTTTCAGAAACAGAGCATACTTGAACCCTTTGTCTCTTGTGCAAGGTGTCTGATGGATACCCCAGGGGTTTCATGATTGAAATGTTCTCCCTCTCTGAAAAGGAATCTGAACATGTGACTGTGAACTTTTATGGAGGTGCCAGGAACGGAATCATAAGTGAAGAAGCGTTTCTGGTGTCTGCTGTGATATGGGTGGGTTTCATAGTTCTGTGGGCTTGTTGATATTGCTGGCTGCTTGACAGAGTGGGAGTAGTTCAAGACCCTTCCATGTGGGCAGCTCAGTTATTTATGGTTAGAATGTTTCTATATTGTGGGATTGGTCAGGTATACATTATAGTTTCAGTCCTGCTTTAATAAGATTTTGTTCTGGTTCAGCCTCCAGGATTGGGGTTGTGTCAGTACTGTGACCCGATTTAGCTAGTAGGTGATGTTAAATTCCTAAGTAGCACAAGGACCTTCCTCTTTGCCAGCTTGTCCAGACCAACTCTTGACACCCCCAGAGTTTCTTGCCTAGTATGTGGTTATGGCTTTTTCCCTGGGGTAAAGAGGTTGGAGCATGATACTCAGTATTCACTTCCATCTGGTACTGAGGTTAGGTCAGTATGTGTTGAGCTTTGTAAATATCTTAATGGTGTGGTGATTTCAGGTCATGAGAACATAGCTGTTATACCTTAGTCTTCAGTCCTGCATGTGTTTGCCTTACATCCATGTTGGTCATGCTATTGAAAGATTGGTTATGCCACTTATGGAGCTGAGCCCTTCTTGAGGAGAAGCCAAATCTGCAGATACTCAAGAATTTCCCAGCATTTTATGGAACCTGAAGGTTCATTACCGTGTTCACAAGAGCCCTCCACTGGTCCCTGTCCTGAGCCAGATCAATCCAATCCATACCATCCCATCCTATCTCTCTTAAGATTCATTTTAATATTGTCCACCCACCTATGCCTTGGTCTTCCTAGTGTCTCCTTCTTTCTGGCTTTCTCACCGATATTGGTTATGTTACTGTATAAAAAATAATGAGTTTACCTGTGGAAAGTATGTAGTTGGATGCCACACATCTCACCAGTATCAGACACTGTGGTTAGTAGACTGTAAACATGTCATAGAATTTTCACTAATAATACCAAAACTCCAAAGTACTAAAATTTTCACTGTTGCCTAATTTCATTCCACTCTTGGGATGTTTGTTCTCTGTTGCATTTATGATGTGAATAATTTTTAGTACTTAAATATATTACCCATCCAGTGACTGAAACTCCACACACGTTTTGAAACATCAACAGTGAAATGTTATTGAACCTTTCATGTATTGATTCTGATTTAAAAAGTTGTTAGTGTTCTTTGATGGTAACATAATGTCTGTTCTTGAAATGCTGTGGACAGTTATGTTCAGCTGATGAATGATTGCAGGACACATTCCTTGTCAGATAAACCCAGTGCTTCTGAGTGGTTTATCTCGTGTGTAGCTTAAAAGGATTAAAACTGAATGTGCCCATGACAGAACTACTGATGTAGAGACAAGATGTCTTACAGTTGGCCCCATAGTACAGCAGCACCCTAAAAACTACTGCTTTGAACACAAGATATATGGTAGTTTATCCAATAATAATATAGCTGCACTGTAAGCTATTGACGTTTCTTTATGGCAGAAAATATAAAACTGTTATGACTTGTAGTGTTCCCTTTATATTTCATTCAGCATTGCATGTCACAAAGCCAGTTTCTAAGAAAATGAAATATATTCAGTCTCCTCAGTCAGTAAAGCGTAGGTTTGTGTGTATAGTAGACATTTCTAATTCTGTTTTCCAGTGTCCATTGTTTGTGGGATATGCATATACTGATGTGACCGATTTCATGTGCATGGTATTTTTATATGTAAATGCCTCAAAACATTATTATGTATATATAATACATACATACATACATACATTCACTTTACTATCTTCCTGGTGTAATGAAAGTTTCCATACATTATTTGTGAGGAGGGCTATTTTTGTGTTATTTTCTTTGTATGTACATACTGATATTCAGATGAACATATGGATTTGGAGAATTTTAAGATAAAATTAAATACAGTGGATGCATGAGATACTTTGTCATACCCAGTGTGCTTTTTTTCTGTACAGTAAAGCCACTTTATGACAAGACGTTTGCTGCCCATATACCCTTGACCTCCCCAGTTACACCCATACTTTTTGTGGTAGTTTCAAAGAGATTGCAAATTAAGGTTATACTACTATACTGCTTCCTAGAAATTCTCCTTTTTAGTTGAGTGACATATAATTTGATGTTGGATATTGTAGATGCATATATGTGGTGAAAGTTTGTTGTAGTTGGAATAAAATATTTGTTTTGAAAAACTTAGTATGAAGCCATCCATGTTGTTGTTAGGGAAGAAATATATGTGTGTTACTCTCCTTGTGTTTTCATTTTCTTTCCTTAATAATTTTGATCTCACTTTCCATATAATTCATTCATCAGTTTTGAATATAATGTTTGAACTTGGATGAAAAGGTAAACATTAAAACTTATGACTCAAAATAATCTGGTAGGTTATGTGTTAAAATGTCTTTTTGTTTTTATTCACAGCCCCACAGAACATAAAAAGGTATTTATACATAATTCAGCATAGTGCAGTTTTAGTTTCAGCATTTTCTGCATTCCCTTTCATATAATAATAAAAGGGAGAAATTGCCAAAATCATGTTCATGGACGTCCTTACAAAAAAAAAAGCAAACAAAAAACAACTTAAAAAGGGACTCTCATAACAGTTGATGGG
The DNA here is from genome assembly GCF_002891405.2 of Cryptotermes secundus. NCBI lineage: Eukaryota > Metazoa > Arthropoda > Insecta > Blattodea > Kalotermitidae > Cryptotermes > Cryptotermes secundus. The sequence continues at coordinate 230,914 of NW_019725840.1, read as the reverse complement.
TATGGGTTAATAGTTACATCTAAACAGCTGCAAATTAAAGCTTAAAACAATTGAATGTTTGGATTCATGGTTAGTAAAATTGGGATTATGTTTAGTAATTTGTATTTTGTCACATAACGGAATGCTGAAAATTACATTGTCCATTATATAATTTGATTGGTGTATCTTCCTGTGATACTGGATTGATTGTGCAGAATTCTTATTCTTGATACATGATTGGTTCTTGACTTCCCAGGATAACCATGTAATATAGAGGAGTATTTAGAATGAAAATGTGCAAGAATAACACCGCGGACGATGGTTGCCGTATGGAGGTAATGGGGATCACTTTTTTGGTGCAAGTTGTTGCATCAAAATTGAATGTAAATATGTGTTCAGACACGTTCCTCCGAGGGGAACAGCTGACTTTCCCTGAATGAGCTCCATGCAACAATCATGTAATACAAAGTTATATTAAGCACCTTTAATTTTTTTGACACTTTGATGAATAAATTATGTACATTCAGGTACTTAATTGTGAGCACAAATAAAACCAGTTCATCGGAAAGGGACAGACTACAATCTACAAAGCAAATCAATGCTCAAAGTTTAAATTATTTTCGCAGTTGTATAATTGTGTGTGTATATGTATATAAAAATGACTTCTTTTTTTTTCTCTCTCTCTCCCCTTTGTGCTCTTTTGATGCTGCTTTTATGCGTGCTCATTGTGTAGTTATCTTAGACCATTACATATACGACTGGATATTTTTGCAGTCGACTTGACCAGCTTTTGCATTCCTAAGGGCCATACTCAGCAGTCTACAATCATTTTAGGGGCCAACAAAATCCTAAGATTAAAAATGGTCTTAAGGGGAGTGGTGTTAAAAATGTGAAATTTATCTACATGAATGAAAGTTCTTAGAAGGGAATGATTTCTTAACAGTGTAGTTGGGTTGTGGTTTGTGTGGGTTTTTTTTCCCCCCTGATGCTATCTTGGATAGTTCTCTAGAGCTACATAACATTTGTCCATAAAAACACTGTGTGTTTGAATTTATATGAAGCGTAAATGTCTTCATGCACAATCATTTTGTCATCTCTGACATCATGTTGATGTGGCATATACAAGGTTCTTTGTCAGAGTAAGTGAATTTGTTTGGGTGTGCAATTCTTTTATGCTATAGAACACAAAACGGATTATTGGGATTTATAACACTTATTAACCGAGTAGTAGGCTGGCATAGTGGTAATGCTGTTTGACTTGTATTTGGGAGGTGCTCAGTTCAAATCACCCACAGGACACTGGCTGTCCTGATAAGTTTTTTTGTGGTTTTCCTGAGTACCTGCAGGCGAACACTGGGACAGTACCCCAGGCCACAGCTTCTTCCAGATCTTCCGTCACCCTGCCATTGAATAAATGTATAGTATAACTACTAACAGCACTGTAAAATAACTCACAACACTGAACTGTAAATAGACTATAGGAAGTCACAGATTAATCAATAAGACAATTTTGCTGTCGTTTGATCCCAGATGAGAATTTAATACTCTTCTGGGATACCTTTTACTTATAAATGAACTGCAAAGACAGAACCATGTTTTATATGGTATTGTATTTGTTGAACAACTCTTATTGGAATTTTGTTGTGAAGTTTTCTGAGTTGCCCTCCCAGGATTGTACATTTACATTGAAATGAGATATAGAAAGAAAGACTGTTACTTAGGGAGAATTGTTATTGGTGTAGCAATAGACACATCTGAGAAATGGAGATGAAATTTACAGAGGGGACACTTTAATTACCAGCGTTAAAACAGTTTTGGCTGTTGACGTGACTGCTTTTGAAATAAACATTGGTTTCAGATCTAAATGACCGTTAGAGTAGAACTTGGTAGATAATTCTCTCACATTGAATTGTAGCTTCACACTTTTTTGTTTTATTATAAGTTGGGTGATGTTTGGGGGCATCAGTATTTTTAGTGTTGAGGGAACATTTGCATGCTGGAAGCCCAGATATGGCCCACGGACTAACAGTTGAAAATCCTGTGAAATTATGGATTTGAGGCATGAATTGAAGGTATTTACAAATTTCAAGTTCATACAAGCAGGGAAACAATAATGGTAGCATTGTTTACTTATGATCTAAGATAACTACATAGCCATGTCTAATAAAATGGATGTCTGCAATAAGGAATCAGAAGAAAATATATTGCAGGTCTGCTTTTTGGTTTTAAACAGAAAATGGAAGTTATTCATTTTATTATATAACAGATTGACTAAAATGTGATATGATTTTACTTTAAAATTGTATCCATCTGAACAATAATGATTGTCCAATCCAAAAAGAGAGAGAGATAAGAGATAGTTTTCCTTTTTGCCTCATAGAGGAGTTAACATTGTCTACCAGATATGGTGCTTGGCAGTCATATGTTTGGACATGAGTGGTGTGTGGGGCTGCTTCCCTCTTCAAAACCAGAAGACGCACCTGCTTGTGTTAGTTGGAGGTTCCTCATAACTGTACATACTTTATTATTAACGTATAAAAAACAAAAAAGTTGTAATTTAAACTAGTTATTTTGTCTTTTAAAATCTAGGAATATTAAATAATACTGTATAAAATCACTTTTTATGGAGTAAGTCGTGCACTCAGTATTTAGTTTATATTTGAAAGTTTGCTATGTCTTTCAACCGCTCTTTTTACAATGTTATATTGTTAAGAAAGATATTCATCAGATAACATTGTTACTTTTTATTATTAGTGTATGTACCTTATTAACAAAAACATCATCGTCATCGTGTCTCTCAGTGCACTGTTTTCTTCTATGCATATTTAAGGAAACATAATTATAAGCCTGATTCCAATGTATAGTGCCTCGGTTGTGTTATATCTGCAGTGACATGACAGATGGTAAGTTGGGAAAATCACATAAAATGTTGATACTACAGCGAGTGGAAATGGAGTGACTTCTCTGGTTGAGTGTGAGGATGGGTGGAAATTCTGTGCCTTCTTGTTGATGGTTACATTTTAAGCGTGACCCCCATCATGGACTTAGATCATTATGTTGAGAACTGAAAATGTGCTGACTTGGATTTGCAGTAACATATGATGTGTAAGATTCGTGCTTAATCTTGGTCTTGGGACGTGGATCTCTGTGACCTGTAAATGCTATAGATGGCTTAAAGAATGGTTGGGAAGATGAATGTAATTAGTACATAGTATAGCAGACATTCTTTTCTGATGCTTTTGCAGCTTGTAGGTAAAACTAAACTTTTGGTGTTACATCTTCATGTGAAGAAAATGCCTTCAAAACTTAGATGCTACTGTTCCATTTCCTTATAATGAAACCTTTTTACTTAACGTTTTTTAAATGGCAGAAATTTGTGACCAATATACTGTTCATAAAATAGTCAGAATTTCTAATAAACAAGTACTCAGTTCATTGTGGCTTTTGTTTGAGAGACAGTGGGGAGTTAGAATTTCTTTCAGCTAGAACTGCAGGGGGAGGGGGGCTACATGTACTCAAGTATTTAGCTGGTTGAACATCTATGTGAACTGGAATATTATTCAGTCATTCAGCAATCTTGATGTACTTTACCTTACAGATAATCTCTCACCCCAAATGATTCAGTCAGCTATGGGTACAGAAGTTAATTGCAGGTATATACCATCATACAGGAAGGCACAGAATTCAAGTTATTGTTAAACCTGTACATTGAATGAAGAAGATGAAGAAATAGATATAACAGCACATCAATAGAATTGTACAAATTATATAGAAGTGTATGCTTGGAAGAGATACATGTTGTTAGGATCTGTTCAAGTTTTGAAGAAAAACAATTCCTGAGTGCATATAAGAGTTTCTGTGAAGGCATCAATGAACAATATAAAGAAAAGGAACAGACTGCATTAAGATACCAAACCGTTAATAATCACCGCCATCAAATATGCATTGTGCGTGTGTCTTGTCAAACTAAATATAAACTGCCATAAAGAGACATAATGGTATGATGAAAGTTGTGGCTATAGACTACAATCGCCAACCTAAAGCTGTTACAAATAACATTAGCTACATGTTTATATTGGAGTAGTGACATGCATTATGACCTTAGCGCTCCAGTTCAATCCCAGTCTTGCATTATTATTATTATTATTATATTATTATTGCAATTATACATAGCACTCAGGCTGAGCATTTAACATACTTTTAACAAATTGCAAATATAAGTTCAGTTGAGTTTTTCCTCCTGCTGTATATTGAAGGGGGTGAAGGACATGTTACCGGATACATTCAAGGAATAAATGACCATTAAACAAACATTTAAATTAGAGTGTCTTTCCTTTGTCCCTTTTCCTTCTATGCCAGCAAAATGTATGCATGCACTTCACCCCCTTACTTGAATGTGATATTTTGTAACAGTGTCCATAATGGGATATGTCATGCAAGAGTCCTGGGTTTGTATTGGTATTAAGTTTACTAAAATATTTTACCCACATTCTCAAATTACAGAAGAATATTTTGTTAACTTGACTAATACATGGACTGCACTACACCGTGAATTTCACATCACTTCAATAAAAAATTCTAACTGCTGTGTTGCTGTAAATTTACAAGAGTAGAAGAAGTTCGATTCAAGTCTTTCTATGCCATAGCTTAATAAATTAGTTCATTCCAAAGTAAGACCAACTCTAATTCATCAGTGCGGGAGGTGAGCTTAATGGGAATCGAATATAATATTAAATAAATAGTAACTGAAGGTAGAGGGAATCCCAGAATGTGATTTGATCCTTTAAACAAACTAAACATTCAGTTTTAGTGTGATGTCAATAAAAATATATAAATAAAAATATTAAATAATATAAGATGTAGATATCAAGAAATATCTCATAGCGGTGTGTGCAGGTTATGATGCTGTAATGTATACTTATACATCAGATTAAACTGGTTACATATTTGCAGAAGTGTTTAATTTTCAAACCTGATTACTGCCAAAGTTCTTGGCTTTGATTGCTTTCAATTTCCATATTTTACACAGTAGGATCCAAACTGTTTAGTTGATGATAGGATATTTGAAGGTCAATTAGGAGACTTCAAAGTGGTTCTTATTGCATTGTCTTAGAAAGAAGAAAATCGTAGGTAGATGAACTGTATCAAATGCCTTAGTTTGAACATTATTAGAAAAAAATTAATATGAGAGCCAACTATCAAAATCTGAGTAGACCAAATCATGTGGTTCTGGGATTACAACATTAACTTAATGTCGTATTTTAGCATCCTGTTGCACTGATTTTCATCCATGGTATATATACATTATCTTTATTTCTACCCTGAAGGTGGAGGCATTACGTTATTCAAAACATTGGTCCCCATCTACCAGACTACATGATGTACTTCAGAGACCCATAATATGAATCTTCATCACTGTAAAGACCATAAATCAGACATCAAGTGGATTCATCTCTCTTGAGGTTTAGGTACTCTTCACAATTCTTGGCACGTCATGTGTACAGTGTTATGAATAAGAACAGCCACTTCCATCAAATACCACAATTCCTCCTCTTTCCTCACCACAAGACATGTCATTCTGTTTACAATGCTAGCATTACTCCAGTATAAAGAATGTTCACATAATACTGCATTCATAAACCAGTCGAAATTGTCAGTGGTGCATGAGAGAGCTGAAATAACTTCATAAATATAAAGAAAATATAGATGGTAAAAAATATATATTAGCAAGAATCATCAAAATGGCTGTAATGCGCTTAACCATGAACTAGCATTAATGATAGAACCTTCCTGCTGCTGGTCTTGTCTTGCTACAGCATGTACTATTACTAGGAGAGAGGGTGGGTGCATCTTGTTTGATACAATTACCAAATTACATTATGTGGGAAGCATGTCATAATGGATTTAATCCTCCAATCAACCCTAAACTACTGATTCATGTTTATTCCAAGGAAACCTAGTTTTTTATTAATCATTTGTACCTGGGGAATGTTTAATGAAGAACAATCTGTTATTCTTTACCTCTCCGTTCTCTTTGTTTTGCCAGCAGTCCTGGCACAAAATTCATCAAGAGGGACTTAAACATATTAGTATTCATTTCGGGTTGTAAAATTATTATTAATGCTGTAATGTGACAACAGCACAAGTCCATTACAGGAACAGCAAAGTACCAAATTAGGAATGATATTGTTTTGGCAGAATAGAAAAGAACATAATTTATTTGCAGTCTCAGACTTGATAGACCTAAGCCAAGGATGTAGAACAAGTTATAATACAAATACTTGTTTCCAAAATAAATACATACACAGACATTTCAGATAATACAGTAATATTCCATAGTACATGAATTCCACATTATACATAAACTTGTTAAAAAAATGTGATTTAATTTTAACTTGATCAACTAAGGTAGACATGCGTACTACATTCCCTGCCTATCTCATCCCCCCTTGACTTCGTCATTCTAATTATATGTGATGAATTTCCCACCAATAGCGTCTATATGTGACTATGCTACATCTTTTGTTAATAATTATAATGATTTGCTTTTACTTATTTAAAGTAACGATAACGAAATTCAAACGTCGCTATTGCATGTTTAGTCATCTGTGTCTATTTCTACGTTGCCCACCGACAGCACTGAATTGCCTATCTAAATTTAGTAATCTGTGCCCTTGATGCCTGAGGCGCTGTAAGCCGAAGAGCCCCAAGAGGCTAAAGGGCCAAAAAATAAACGTGTGTGCGCCTGGTTATGGCAGCGTGAGGCATAAAATGACTGAAATGACATTACCGACTTTCGTCGCGTCTGTCTGAAATCACAGAATGTATTCGTGACTTTGTTGTGATTGTATTTCAAGCAAATGTCACTGCTGGATGTGGTAGTATTACAAGTGTCAGTGCTGAATGATAGGAGTGAAATTGATTAAGGTAATTACAATGAGTACTAACGGCGTATTCTGCCCCATACAGTATTTCAAGCGTTTAATTTGACACACGAGACCAACAGCAAGCACTGTATCCAGTAACCTGTACCGTAATCGAACTTCGTTCTAAGCAAGTATATGAACTGTGGAAAGTATTTACCTTTGTATGTCAGTATTGACAGTGCATTGTACATTCCAGTGACTATTCTTAAATCTAATAAATCTCACGTGGGAAGAAAATAATTGATGATTAAATAGTTATTTCAGTAATGTTCCTCAGTATTCGTTGTTGCCGTGGTAACGGAATCAAACCTCGCTATTGGTGGAGGAAGGCCACGAGTGTGCGCACGAAGTAGCGTTTCAGTGCTTATATTCTTATGTTCCAGAATGTTTATAATTGGCATTTTTAAACGAATCAGTATGCGGAATACTATACTTTTGTTCGTGGTAACAGTGTTTGTTAAAAGCGCGCCAAGGAATGGCGATTTGTATTTGTGGATTGATGAGCAACAAGTGAAAATGTTTAGCGGTGAGTAAGACTTCCATTTTATTCGTCAAACAGCCAATGGCATTAATATTCTTGTCACGCAAACCAATAACAGGTTGAACGAAGAACCTTGGAAATATGGCGCGATGTATGACAATCTCATTTATTAGCGCATGAAACATGTGTGTATTCTTACAGGTATCTCGATGGAAATTTATGCCATAATGGATGGACATGTTTTGCCGTATATATTAGATCCAAACTTTGAAAAACATCTTCCTATCATTCCATCAGAGGTAGGTGATTCAGACTGTGGTTTATGATTTTAGAAAAAAAAAAACATTAGACAGTAGTAAAGAATGCCTTTCATTTCACATCATTCTCTTAAGAGCCATTCAGTTTCAAAATAACGTTGAATTATACCTTACAGATTCAGTTTCCTTTAATTTTTCTGTAAACTACTGCTGGGCATGATTACACAACTAAAGAAATCAGTATAGTGTAATTCTTGTTGGAGAGGAAAATCTTAGTCATGAGATACTCTCTTTGATTAAAATTCTTTGTAAAAGAATTATTTAATATTCTAACATATATCTTGCTAAGACCAAACTCAACTTGAGGCCATAGTATTTCTAGAATGATCCTGTGCTTTTGTGAGCGGGCTAGGCACTTGATGCCTCTCAAAGAGCCAAGGTGAGAGGGGGTCTGGATCCTTTGATGAATATGAGGCATGTGCATGCTGGCACATGATTGCCTGCCACTCAGTTAACACAAGAGCCTTTAATAAAATATTATTTGCACAGATTTATGTTTGGTTGTCATAATAGCCTTATTCAGTAATTGCAAATAACACACTGGCAACAATAATTTATTCTGACATTTTGGCCTCATAGTCTTGTGTGTGCTGAAGGTTCAGAATGTAAACTGCAAGCATGTTTGATACCTTCTTCTGGCACCTACGATGTTGTATTGATTACTTGAACCAGATAATCCTCAACAAGTGGTTTAAATATTTGTACAGAGTAAGAAAAAAGGCCTCTGTGATTAAAGGATGAAGTCTAATAAATGATTCATGTATGTTTTAGGTTGGCTATGTTAATTTCACGTGGAAGTCAGGAACTAAAAAGTACTACTATAATTTTGATAGACTTCAGTCTTTTGATGAGGCAGTTTTGGAGCCACCTGTAATTTCTATCAAGACTAAGGGTCGTGTGCCACGCAAACCTAAAGGTACCATATTTTTTGTAAAAACATTTGAAGCATATGTATTTTCTGTGTACTATAAAACACATCCCTTTCAGAAACAAATAATCATGAACAGATGCCTTTTGTAAATCTGATGATTTTCCAAACAACAAAATGATATAAAGAGTATTGAAATTTATTTTTATATACCTTTTCTCCAGTTTATGATTCTGTCTCATAGGACAAATGCATTATAATACATTTGAGAGTCGAGGTTCTCATGGCGGTGACTATGAACAATACTATTTTGTGAGATATTACACATGTATAGAGGTTTATTGACCTTTCAGAGGAGCACACTGCCTCCATCTTCAAGGTCATAAAGTAAACCAACCAGAAAGCAGGATGCTGCTTTCTTTCATGACCTACCTTTCAGCCCAGAAGTAGATCAGTCATCTTCTACCAGACTTCTCGGCATGAGATCCCAGCGGATACTACTGTTTATAATACATTTGTTAACAATGACCAAGACGTGCATGTCTGTGCGGCATGGAATTCATTATCTTGTGGTGTTGTGATGTGAGAAGAAATATCATAATCTAAAAGGAGTGTCGTTGTTAGTAACTATTTAAAGCAAAGTCTTTCTAAATATAGAAAATGATTATTGATATGGCTGCAGATGTAATGAGGCATATTATCTTATGTGCACAGTATTCAGTGTGTTCCTACCGTGCTCTGGGAACAACTCGGGCATCGCTTCATTCGGCATTGGACTGCTTATTGAAAGTAGAAAGGGGAAGCCCCTACCAGGCACTCCACTGAGACTTAGACTGAGGAAGGAATGTGCACAGAGGGGTGAGAGTTGGATGTGTCATACTTAACATATATTTGTTTTAAAATATGGATTAGAACATTTATCCATGTTTTCCATTGTCTTTATTTTGTTCAGTTACAAGTATGTTTTCTTCTTGTGTTTAATTTTGTCTCCTTAATGGCATTGAATTTAACTACAACAAATGGGATGTGAGGTTAGTATGTATAACTAGAATTTAATAAACATGTAAAAGTTGGCCTTTTCAGGATTCTACACAGACAATACTTCAGAACATAGCACTTGACATGAGTCATTCTTTATTTTCCCCCTACAAACTACTTAGTAAGTAAGACTCAACTGTAACTAACAAAAGAATGTTTCTACTACCATTGTAGTTTACATGTAGTCCATCACCATTTGTCTGTTTCCTCAAGAAACACCTGATGATGGCCTGTCTGTGCCGAAACATGTTGTGAATTGATATATAACAAACATTTGTTAGTGTGATGGCAATCCTTCCATTTTATTTGTATTGCCAGTAAGTATAGCAGAAGAGAAATGGAGAGACTTTTGAAAATTATATTTACTTACTTACTCATGGAGGTGAGCCCTTCTTGAGGAGAAGCCAAATCTTCAGCTACTCAAGAATTTCCCAGCATTTAATGGAACCCAAAGGTTCATTACCATGTTCACAAGAGCCATCCACTGGCCCTATCCTGAGCCAGATCAATCCAATTCATACTGTCCTATCTAAGATCCATTTTAATATTGTTCACCCACCTATGCCATGGTCTTCCCAGTGGTCTCTTTCCTTCTGCCTTTCCCACCAATATCCTATATGCATTCCTCCTACATGCCCTTCCAAACTCATCCTCCTTGACTTGATCATTCTAATTATATTTCGAGAAGAGTATAAGTTATGACGCTCCTCATTTGGGCCGCACCATAGCTCAAGCGGTTAGTTGCTGGCTTCCCACCGGGGTGGTCTGGGTTCAGTCCCAGATCTGGTCAAGTGGGATTTGTGGTGGACAAACTGGCGCTGCGGCAGGTTTTCTCCGAGTACTTCGGTTTCCCTTGCCAATCTTCATTCCACCAATTGCTCCACAATCACCCTCACCTATCATCTGGGCCTGGTACAATAAGCCAGAAGTGGCTGCAGTACAAGGGACTTAGTTCCACCCCATTAGCAATATTAAAAAAAAATAAGCTTCTCATTTGGAGAGACATATACATTACTTAAGATATTTTCTGTATTTCAGATTTTCACTGACAAAATCGTTGTTATCCATGCAGATGTATAGACAAGCCCTCTCCCATACATTATGTGTTCTCTGTTAAAGGCCCAGATCCAGAATGTGACAAGAAGTGTGCCAATGGTGGCTGGTGTAATTATGAGAAGATCTGCCAGTGTCCTGAAGGCTACATGGGGCAGTACTGTAAGACTGCTCTGTGTTACCCACAGTGCATGAATGGGGGCAGTTGTACTGCTCCAGGGATGTGTAGCTGTCCAATTGGCTTTCAAGGAAGGCACTGTGAAGGGGGTAAGAAACCATGGGAAAATGCTACATTTATTCACCTTATACAAATTAAGAATGTCTGTTCACAGCTAGGCCTCAGTATACTAACGGGTAGCATGTCTCTATTGTTTTGGATGAGATATGATTTCAAAATTATGGTTGGTTGGACACCACTTGGGTGAGTTATGTAATTGAATACTTTAGTTGGGGTAAGTGATTTAAAGTTGTTACCACTCGTCTGCCAGAGACCTCCACAGTCATGACCACAGCAGCATCTAGAAACATAGTAGGGAGCTTAGTTGGCGACTGAAAACGGCATCCAATTTTGCCTTCATTCATCTCTTATCAGGAGCGAAATACTCTTTTACATGCCATAAATGTATTTCATGGGACTCTCTTTGCTTCCTTTCCAAAGGAAGTTGTGCTATGGACTTTTGTCACCCTTAAAAATTCATGAGTCTTAGCCAGGTTTGAATGCGCAGACCTTGGGTCAAATGGCAAGCACATTCCAGTGAGGCAGATATTTTCAAAATTATGAAAATATCTAAATTAAATTGTATAAAACACTGTAGCATGACTTCTAAAATTATATTTATTTTATAATATATCAGGTTTCACTTTCAGTAACAATGCTCTCTTCATCATAAACTAAAGGAATATTACATGGGAATATTACATGTTTGGAACATGATTTATTGGTTCATATCACTTTTGATATGGCAATGGCTGCCTTACAGCCAAACTTTATGGTTTCAGTAAGAACCCTGTAGAAAGGCGCTTGTTCCGCACCTTGGTCTCGTCCTGTGTCATGATGCTCTTGCTCTTCATCACGGAATTTCTGAATGACCTGTAGAAGCTCCTTGTTAGCCTCCGGATCAGACATAAGAGTTCGAAGCTGATCGTTATAATGATCAACTATAACTGATTCTACTGACATGGTACATGCCATGGCAGCTTTTGGACCAAGCAGAGCAGACCCTGTAGCAATTCAAAGACAAGCACAGAAAAGAAGTCAGTAAAATCTTATATTCCAGCCTAAAAATGTTTCTCTTCTGCACAACAGACTGTGTTTGAAAATAGTTCCAACAGCATATGCATATTGATTCATGGACCACTCCACCATGATTACTGAAATGACATACATTTACAAGTTGGCTCATACACAGACAAACTCCCCTGCTGTACTACAAATAAGTGGCATTAATTGCAGAAATTTCTGTTTCACTATTTGTGTGGACCAGGTGCTGGCAAATCATAGAACGCTGGTGACACTTGGCCCTCAAGAGAAAAATGGCTGTCCACAGAGACCCTTTCTGGCAAGATAACATAAGAAAAATGTTTGTCTACTGAATAGTATCTGGGCTGTAAATGGCTGCAACTCAAAATTGTGCAAGTATGCTGCTAAAATTGGATGTAATATTCTATAACCCTAAAATTTCTGATTTCAGTAATATAAATCCAAAGATTTTATTATAAATATAAAAGGACCTGGTAGATACCGTGTAAGGTAAAGTTGTTCCTGTGCTTAATTTAGCTATATTTTAGTTTATTTGGTAGATATCTTGTCTTAATTCACAGACCTGCACCAAGCACAAAGCCAGCAATATTCCAGATGGGAACCAAGGCTGTAGGCCGCACCCTATACTTGTTAATGAGCTCTTCAAATTTTGCTCTGTGCTCTTTTTCCTGATCCCACATGATCTGAATGAGGGGACCCACATTCGTTCTGCCTGCAAGAGAAGGGGGGAGGGACATCACCAGCCGTACTTCATAGATTCCTAACTTATGGCTATTAGAATTCTAAGCATGGTATTCTACACATGGTATGTGTAAACTGACATATATTCTGACTTTTTATCCTGTCCACTTTCTCTTTCTATTTTTTTAGGCCGTTGCAGAAATAACCAACAGATATCAAGTATGTAATGAAGGAAGACTGTATTTCCAAAATGATAATAAAATGATTGTTCTTTATTTATTTAATAAAATTTAACATGTTTCAACCTCATTAAGTATGTTTACAAATATAAAAATTACATACCAAGCACAGCCATTTGTCCAGCGTAGATACGATCAGCCCCTAACTCTCCAGCATGGTCCACCCTGATGATGCTGTCCACTTCTGGTGAACTCCTGCTTACATACCTCACTCCAAAAGGAATTGGAGGTATTTTAATTAGCAACATTCGAAACATGGCCTCACAAGAAGAGCAACACTGAAAATCAGATTGAAACCAGAATCATAACTTAAGTCAGGTAGTTAGAATTCCAAAGAAACTAATACTGGTTTAAGTAATTCCATGAAGCAGAGTCCTGCTTCAGCAGAAAATAGTCACTCAGCTAGTCAAGAAATTCCCTGCCTTTCATTTAAACTCAAGATTCATTCCCGTGTTCACAAAGACTCCCTATTTTGAGTCACTTGAATCCAGTCCATGCTCTCCTACCCTGTTTGTCTTTGAAAGCCAGTCTCATATTGTCCTCCCATGATCACTAGACTCAGATATATTCTATTTAAATAAAACTAGTGAAATTCATACCCTTCAGTTCAGAATCCTTCATTTTCCTCAATCCTGAATATAATCGTAAAGATTCAAATAATTTTATGAGTTGTTTTGTGTGGATATGAAACTTGGTCACCCACTGGCTGAAGAACATGGATTGATGGTGAGGATGGGTACTGTAGAGAATATTTTGACCTAAGAGGGAGAAAGAAACATAAAGTTGGACAACATTTCGTAATGAGGAGTTTTGTAACTTGCATAAGTAACCAAATATTATCAGGGTGCTCAAATCAAGGAGAGATGAGAAATGCATACAGAATTTCAGTTCTACTGCTGATCAAGGTACCAAGAGAAACATAAATAAAAGCGCACCTGCTTATTTCTCACCCAGATCATATCTGAGCCTGTTTACTTGTGACTGTCTGGTTTAGGTATTAAAATATACCGTTTCTTCTTTTTTTAATAACTAACGTTCTTTTTCAGGAATATGTGCTGAGAAATGTCAGAATGGAGGGAAATGCATTCAAAAGGACACATGTGAATGCTCAAAAGGCTATTATGGATTACGCTGTGAATTCTGTAAGTTGCTTTGTTTAAGAAATTAAAGCAGTATTTACATTAGCGTGGTGCCACGTCTAATAACAGACATGAAAGTAGTTTGGCCATGGTCATGGCTCGTGTATACAAAACAGCCACGAGTGCATAGGCGTGAACGCATGCCTGCCAGTTGCCACGCTTTTTTCAGCCAGGCGTGACAAATAATCAAACTGCGTTTAATTTTTTCACCCGAACCTGGTGTATTTACAGGCATGAGTGTCAGTTCTGTGGTGCACACTGTGCGGGAACGTTGCCAAAATGTCGGGAAAACTGTCGCTTAAATTATCGGAGAACAGTGCCATGTGGCTGATTCAGCTTTGTCAAAGTGAACCCTGTTTGTATGTCGTGACTAGCGAACTGCAGCAATCAAACATATTGTTGCTGCATTATCAGTTGACAGCTTCGGTCCAAAAGAAGTTGCTTCAAAATTTAAGAATTTAAGGAATTCTTATTCACAAGAGTTGAGGAAGATACAAGATAGTCACAAATCAGTCAGAAATCTTCTGGGTTGTTAGATACAAGTTCATCCGATAGTGTTCTTGATGGACCAATCGCTTCTCTCTTAGCAGTCCAGTTTCTAACCCACCACCTTAGTTTTCTTCAGCACTTTCCAAAATTTTAATTTTTTTTTCAGCAAGGAACTGCTCAATTTTTATTACTTCAGCAACAGCACCGTACATAAGTAACACCCCTTCCATCTTCATACAGTGACTATAATGATCACGTGGAAACTCGACCCCAGGCATGTAATACATTTCAAACATTCCAGTGTTTACATTGCAAAATGACTTACAAGCGTACAGGAAAGGTGCACGAATGTGCCACTCCGAAGCGTGGTCACAGCTTTCAAAAAAGGCACATTTTCTTGCCTCAGGATTCCGCTGCGGCACCACCCTAATGTAAACACCGGTTAAGATTTGCATCTTTAAATTAAAAGTCACTTCTCTTGAAACTGTGCTTATATGACATGTGAGCAGAAGTACTGATTTCAAAGGGTTGCAGATTTAACCTCTGTATTTTCCTAGCAGTATTCCTGCCAAATGTGTAGGTTCAGGACAGTTGAACCCGGAATTGTATCGTTCTGTTGGAGTTAAAACTGAAATGTTATAAAGTACTTTATAATTATATATGGAATAATAATATACTGCAGCATCCTGTTGCACTGTGTATTCTAAATTCAGAACAGCTCCACACAGCACCAAAGAAAAACCAACAAAATATACATCAGACACATGCACACAACAGAATAATCATGGCATGATATTTTAAAAAAATCATTAAAAATTAAAGTATTTATAAGTATTTTACACCTTTACAATGCAACGTGTAGAAGTGTGACAATGGGGCAGCAGTTTCATCTACTAAATCTGATGATGGCCAGTTGGTCCGAAACATGTAGCATTCAAATAACAGGAAGAGATGAAAGCTTTGTAAGTGTGAATTATGAATGAGGTTGCACAGGGACGGTAAGACGTGAGTGTGCTAATTTAGTAGATAAGGAATATTGAGAAAAGTGTATTAAATCAGTATATGAATGAAACTATAGTAAAGATAAATAAAATATAAATTTTCAATCTGTACTTATTAAAAACCTGAGGATACTTTGGATACTAAAACATATCACCAGGAAAGCCCAACAGAATGGAGACATAACTTTCTGAAATATGAATTTATATATGTGAATATCATCAAGCCTTACACGGCGGCCGCCCTTTGCCGCCCAGGAAGTTTCCTGGTACTCACTTCTGCTAGAGGCTGTGTCAACCCCAGGGCCACAGTGCAGATTGAAGGATTAGGTAAATTGAAAAAAAATTCAGTGACTTCATTGGGAATCAGACCTACGATCTTCCAGCTTGTAGCATGGTGCCCCCAAGGACAGTGATAATTCCACAAAGAATTAATTTCAGAATTTGTGATATTAATGTTGTCTCTAGGTATGTTTTTTACCGATGGAGAGAACAATAAGCTATTTTCTGTCATAGACCAGAAGGTCAGAGTTTGCTATTGAGTAACTTCACAAGTGGATATTCTCAGTGAGAGAAATGTTAACAGATTCTCATGAAATAGTATTTGTTCATTTTATAGCAAAGTGTATCATTCCATGTCTGAATGGTGGGCGTTGCCGGGGTGTAAATAAGTGTCGTTGTCCTACTGGCTATATGGGAGATCACTGTGAGATTGGACGCCATGTACCTGCAAGAAGTACATGTACAAAACCCTGCCGGCATGGAACATGCAGGCCTGACAACACGTGTGTCTGTGATCCAGGCTGGTACGGAAAATTATGTCATCAAAGTAAGTGGCTGGAAACTAATTATAAATCCGTCTTTGTGGCTAAGACATAAAAGAAGCATAGAGGTAAAGTTCCATCATTCTTAACCTTGGCAACCGGATAAAGGTGTGTTCTCAGATTCATACAGGCTGCCTGCACGCCAGGAAAAAAGAGTATCATATTAAGTTCTGGCAGATTTTCCCAGTACTAACATTAGAATCTTAGCGGCCTCCGTAGTCTAGGGGTAACGTTCCCACCTCATGACTCAAGGTACGCGGGTTCAAAAACCCGGCGGAGGTCGTGGAATTTTTAAGGGCGGAAAAATTCAGGGAACAAGTCCTCCGGGAGGGACTTTAAGCCGTGGGTCCCGTGTCGTAGATTTACGGCACGTAAAAGAACCTCATGTCTCTAGGAGACCTCTGAGCAAAATTAGGCCAAGTTTCCTGCCAAACTAGTTCGCAATTCCTCCGATAGATGGGGGAAGTATCAGGTACCACTGCCAGAGG
This sequence comes from Cryptotermes secundus, assembly GCF_002891405.2. Classification (NCBI taxonomy): domain Eukaryota; kingdom Metazoa; phylum Arthropoda; class Insecta; order Blattodea; family Kalotermitidae; genus Cryptotermes; species Cryptotermes secundus. The sequence continues at coordinate 214,133 of NW_019725840.1, read as the reverse complement.
AGGGGGGACCTCTCTGATAGAAAGGGACTAAAGTATTAGATACCACTGCCAAGTAGAGGGTAGAAACCTTGCTGGCAGAAAGGGACTAGTAACCCCTGCCAGAGGAGGGACGACCTCACTGACAGAAAGGGACTAACTATTAGATACCACTACCAGTAAGAGGTTGGAACCTCGCTGGCAGAAAGGGGCTCATAGTAAGCACCAGTACCGGTAGGGTATGGAGACAGTAGAAATTAAAGGGGGACGCACAATGGACCAGTAACCGGTCTAAGTGCATGGGGAAACCCACCCCCTCAATACGGAATACGGAACATTAGAATCTTAGCATATCTTTATTGGGTGAACAAGATCATAGGCAGTAGGAACACAGTTATGAATTATCTATGCAGGTGTGATCTAAAAATAACAAAAATTCTTCATCATTGAAGCTCCAGTTTTGTGTCTGATTAACCCTCTTGTATACTGAGTTTGTTTAGTCTCATTTGTCATTTACTTATAAATATTCTTATTGCCTTCACTTTGGTTCACTGCGGTTTTCTTCTTTTTCAGAAGCCCCACAGATGCGCAACAGAAGCAGAGTTCGTCGTTAGAAGGTCACGCTCTGAAGCTAACTTCCATTAAACAGCATTATATGCAGACTGATCAAAGTATATGTCTCTTTTTTTTTCTTCATTTTCCAAGAAAATCCAACTAACCAATTACTTCCATTTGAGGAAAATGCACCTACTACATAGCAAAATACAGACATATGATATGTAATAGGATGTATGAATACATGTGTGATGTGAACTCTATGATGTAACCCAAACAAAAACGTTTATACTATATTGTGTTGATTTACGGATTCAGACAGATTGATTTTGGCACCACTGATCGAATATAAACAGTTCCTTGATCAAGTGCAAACAAGACAAAGTCACTTTTGGTTGTCGTTCTTGTAGGAATGGTACAATTTTAATTATTTCAAATCACAACTAAAACTGACATGAAAAGGCATAATCGTCTAAATATATTCTCACAGGACATATGGTCAAATGATTCAGTAAGACACACCTGAAAATGTTGCAAAATCATTACATATTTAGTTTAATTCTTCCAATATAATATAAAGCAAGATCTTTTCTGTGTGTGTGTGTGTGTGTGTTAGTACTGCATACCTAAGGCTAGTATTTTCAGTAAGACAAGATTTCTAACCGAATATAAATGACCATGAACATATTAGTTCAATTTTTTATATATTCTGTCTTCCCACAAAAGATAGACATGTGTTTCCTGTATTGCATATGAGTGAATCATAAGTGAATAGACAATGCCACTAAAAAAAAGATGCGAATTCTATCTGCCAGTACCTCCGACAACTAATCAATTGAGATGGTAGCACAGGCTTCTCCTGAACTGTTGTGTATATCAGTTATACCTCACGAAGAGTACTGTCACCTGGAGCGTGATGCTGTGTAGTCTGGTAGAAGTTTACTGACATCTTGGAGGAATTCTGCCTCCTTCAGGGTGAAAGAGTATCCATATCATTTTTCTTTCCCAAATACAAAACAGAAATTTTAAGCAAACAGTTGCCAATAACTTCAAATCTAAGATGCCAGCAATCTGTACCAAAATAAGCTATTTTCAGTTTTGATTAGACAAGAGACATGTCTTCCATCTATCCCCAAGTATTTATAGCTTTACTGAAAATATTCACAGTGTGAACTAAATGTCTTATGTGCCATGTTGTCTGAGCCAGTTATGTGATAATGTAACTTCCAAGATTATGGCTTTCTGAGATGTGACACCATGGAATTTGGTAGATGGATACAAACATGCTGGAGGAATCTGTTAACTTCATCTTCAAGGAGATGGAGGGGGGGCATGTTGATACAAAATCTACAACATTACAGTGTCATATTCCAGAGGACTATAATATTGACACTCAGTTGGACCAGAGGTTCTCACAGCTGTGATTGTCAAGGGTAGTCTTCTGGGTTGTAACACCATGTAGTCTGTACTACACAGCATCACAGTCCATGCCATAATCTTCATACTACCATGAGAACCTCAGATCTGTCAAGGCATATTCTGTCCCTCATTTATCATAATCACTTTTTTTTAAAAACTCTGGCCATGTGGGCAGATAATACATCTCAACTCTGGACAGATTTTGCAAGTATTCATTAGAGGACACCTAAAATAAATTTAGCAAATTACACATTGAGCCATACAGCAGTGTAGTTGGTTGAAAATCTCACTGAGTTATTGAAGAGGTTGGTATTTTAGTCATTACATAAATACTGTACATATAATAACAGGGATTCCAAAATTAGCAAACTGTTATCATCATATATAATGTGGGTACTTAAACTCAACCCCAACACTCTCTTTATATCAAGGGTCTACTACTTCTACTGACATGAAGTGTTGATGTATTTTTATAATGGATTGTATTCATTGCATTTACTGAAAACAAGCAAAGACTATAATAACAGGATATCTATATTTGTGTAAAATTAAAGCATGCAGAAACTTCACTTACATTTATTTATGGTTTATATAACAACCATGTCAGTAGCTTAGCTTATATAGTGTAAAATGATAGAATTAATGAAGTGGAGAGGACAGCGCTCATGGCCTGAACTATCCCAGGAGTTGCCTTCTGGGACTGAGGAAAACTACAAAAAAGTTAAGTCAGGATATGCAGCTCCTAATCTTGTTTCAAACCTGGGGCCTGAGATAAAGTGAATGGCAAAGTTATTCCTGTGCTTAATTAGTTAAGCGTTATGCCATGAAGACATATTTTGAACATATTCTTGACCTCAGAACTAGATGGAGGTGAGTGGTCAGCATTATGACCCTGCCACTGTACCCCCATGGAAAGAGCCCCCAGTACCTATTGAATGTGAGGCTGGGTGGGCCCCAGAGTCAGTCTGGATACTGTAAAGAAGAGAAAAATCTTGCATTGCTGGGAATTGAACACAGGCCATCCAAGCTGTAGCCGATCACTATATCAACTGAGCTACCCTGACTCCAACATGGGACCTGAAGAGTGCCAATAAACTGACTGTGACATTTGGTATTGCTTAGATATAAATACTGTATATATTGCTGCCATGCTAGTAAACTCCCCGGAATGCAGCCTATGTGGGGAATGGGGTTTGCTGGTTGCGTGTGAAAAACTATTACAGAAACCCTATACAAAGTTAAAACAAGTTTTTATGAAAGATTTCATATATGTATAATGTAATATGATCACAAATTTAACTAGCCTCTATAATGCCACCTGCATAAGTGAGTTTGGTGGCTACTGGATACTGGGAGACCTATATCCTAGAAGATAGAATTCTTCATAACCACTGATGTGAGAACCTCAGTCTTTATATGGGAAATTTTTCTTTGAAATCTGAAAATTTCAAATGCATGGATACTGGAATTTACTGCATTTGGGACTTCATTAGTGTAGTTATGTCCCCCAAAATCATATATATATATATATATGAAAAAAAAAATAGTTTTGAGATTGAGCTTAGACAACATTTTGATGTCCCCAAATTTGAACTTATGAAAAAAAATGAATATGTGAATAACTTTGCACAAGAATTCTAATCTCATGTCAATGAACTAGGTTAAACCAAATGGTGATAGGTTACGGCTAGCTGGCTGACTGCACAATTTGTCTCTCCTTCCCTGCTGCACAGTATGCCAATAACATGTAGAACCTATTTGACAAAACTGTATATATGAATGGTGTGGTCATTCACCTTTGACTATGATGGAGATGTCTGAACTGTTTGTTTTCAAATAAAAACTGACATGGCTGTTCCCCCATAAAGATTTTAGCGCATTTCTAACCTTACCACTACATGGGAGTGTTCAGCTTCATATCCTGGTCACTTCATCTGGGAAAAGCCCATGATGATACTATGTGTATATGAGGCTAGATGGGCCACAAAGCAATCATATCAGCATTTTTAATGTTAATATCACAGGATGAACAACTAATGAGGATTGGTCTATGATATGTATAGCAGAGCAAATACATCTACCAGAAGCTCCAACAAAGCGAGTAAAAATACAGGACACTGAACACATACATACATGAGTCCTTCAGGGGGGGGAAAAAAAAATATAAAATGCTCACTGCTGATTGTATTATCGTGTCATGGCTTTAAAATGCTTATATGCAGACCTTTAGGTGCACTTTGAAATAATAGTGGTGCCTATCTGCTAAAATAATTGCCATAACATTCCACAGGAAGGTAATCTTAATATTTTCAACAGACATCAATGATTGTTAATATAGCTACATACTTAAAAGTCCACTCTGGCAGATCAAAGAGATTTTCGTTTAATTTTATGCTAATCATCTTCCTTAAGTGTTTAGTATGTAAAAATACTTAGTATAAAATGAAGATGCTTGATAGTACTGCTGTCTTATTAAGTTCTATAAGCCTTATGAGTTTAATACTAAAAGGAACAAAGAAGTTTTATAAAGAATCAAATTGCTGAAGTCATGCTGTTTTAAGGGCTGAAGCACTATTCTTTGTCTTCAAGGATAACATTCTTCAGATATTGTTTTGCCAACAGTAATCACACAGTTGAACATACACAGTTACCTACATATCATTGTGACATGTAAAACTGTTTCGTGCATATACCTGTGCTGTTATTTTTCAGTACAGTTAAGTGGCAGCTCATCCTGTCACAACCAAGATACAATATAAACTGTTAACTTATGATAACTGTGTTTCCTGATGTAATATATTTCAATTTTACCACTGCCCCACGTCTTTACACTGGTAACCTGATTGAAAAAAGTACTTTATTTTGTTACTAGATGTCAGGAGCGGTCATCTTCTCACCAATCACAAAGCGACATTTTTTTATAGACATGAAGGAGATGAATCGATGAGTCAGTAAATGTTCACTGGTGTGGTTTCAAGGTAAGGATAAGTATCTATTAGTATGCGGTTTGTATTAGTTATTATGTTGAAGTATGCATTTTGTTACACGAATACTTTTACAGCAAACTATGTACACAGGAATTTTGCATCGTCTGCTAAAGTATCTTCCGCGCAGACTCGGGCAAAATGGCGACCGCGAATATTTTGTTGTGCATTTCCTCGGAAAGTAAGGATTCGATCGATATTCATAGATGTCGGCAGGATTTTTTAGCTAGAAGTGTTTTCCTAACATGGTGTTGTCGTTGAACAGTTCTAAGGTTAAATAGATGTCCAAAGTGTCGGCAGTGGTCACGATTCTTGTGGAACAACAATCAGAGACATGTTTTCGTGTTGAAATGGCCCTCCTTTCACGCAGGTGCGTACGCAGCCGTAGTCTCTGAATTTTAACTGGGCCTGCTCAGTGTTGTACCGCGCTTTTCTTGCTGCCGCCGATTACTTTTCGTATTTTTCTTAAACCGCAGCGTTATTTATTCACCAGTCGACACGCAACCGTCATATAAGCCTGTGCAATGTTAGATCATGTTTGGCATTGGCTTAAATTTGTTCTGGATATTTAGGGTGGCCATATTTCAAAGTCCTTAGGCCTGTGCACCCTCTAATGCAGACCAGTTCATCCCCAATAATATTTAAAGTGATACAGTTTTCTAGCCACGAAAGCGTAATAATTTGTGTGATTTTAAATTAGGATGATGTCTCAATTTAACGTATTAATACCCGAGAGGGTAAGTGCATTTATTAAGATATGCAGGTTGCACTGATCCCATAGTTCCTTGCTAGTGGGTGGTTTCCAAATTATTGATTTTCTGAATGACATCATACAAGGAGATATCGGTCAATACATGTAAAATGCATTTTATCAGGTGGATGATGAAGCAATGTAAAACGTGCCTGAAATGCCATTAATCATATGCAATACTTAACGTAAAATTAATTTAAATTTTGTCAAATTAATTTGAAAATACAGTGCCCTTATAAAGTATTGTCATACCCCTGGAACATAATTACAGCAGCCACCATCCATTGCTTGCATTTTTGAGGATACAGTAATGATATCATATTTAGTTTTGTTGATTTTTGGTTACTTTTTGACTGAGAGAACATTTGAGAGAGGAAAAACTTTGAGCAATTTTTATTCTAAATTCTTTAATACAGTTTTCCATGAGATCAAATTTACCATTGCAGAATTAAATTTTTATAATGTTTATTAACACTTATAATCAGCTATACAAAAAAAATGCCTTTGTAATAATGTCTTAAAGTGCAGAGAACACAATTTTGTGGTTCCTTAGTGCATTGAGATAAGTGTACTTTAGTCTTGACAATAAACTGTTTACTGTCCCCATTTGTCTTAAAGCAAGTAATTTAATTTTTATTTAAATTGAATGTAATTATTTTTACAGGTACCAATAAGAATTTAGGAATTTACTATTGTTTCAGGTACACACATCATCAAGAATTTTACAGCAACAGTTTATTCTTAAAATTCATAGATCCAAGACTTAGACACAATCACTGAAATGGATATTTAGAGTACTGAAGCCAGACTTATTCAAGGTATAAATGTGATTTGTAGGTATTGTTACAATTCATGGATTGTGTACGTTTATACTGGTCATTGCTGAAAATATGTGGAACAATGTCCTGTTTTGTAGTGCATGTTTATTTATGTTGTGTTAATTTAACTATGAATTTTATTGAGTGTTGTGGAAGCAGTAAATACTTGGAACTGGTTGACACATTTCCTGTTGTGAAAAAATTTAGCACCAATTTTATGAAAAAGTAAGTGTTATGCTGTGTTTTCAAATTTCCTCCATAGGCACTAATGGTCACTATAATGAATACGTCTGGTGGCGATTCACTGGCGATTGCAGTTGGCACAAGTAGCTCCTCAATAAATCACATGGTGTCAGATGATGATGATGGGTGCCCTTCCTCGCCAGGGTCAGCCCAATTTGATGATGGAGGAGACCTTATGGCGGCGGCAATGGGCGATGAGGTGACAGCCCAGCTCGCTGCTGCAGGTTGGCAAAATGAACATGGTGATTTCACTTTGCTTTGTTTTTGCTTTATTTTATAGGAGTTAGTGTATATCATTTATCACTATTTTAAGGATTTAATGCTGACCCTGCTTTACTTTTATGTATTGAACTTCAGAAAAGAGCTGACTTCTGTTTGATGACAAATATTGGCTTCAAAATAATGTGACTTCATTCAAGAGCAAAGTAATGAAGAGAAGATATAAGTGCATAGGGGATGACGAAATAAGAGAGTGGAGACAGTTACATTATGAGATATTAAGAAGTTCTTCTGTTCATTTGACATTCACAGTTGTGATGAAATCAGCAAAGATAAAATGTTCTTGACATGTAGCACACATGAGGGCACTGAAGGGATGCACACCCCACAGAAGGCTGAATAGAGATGGAAGTTTAATGTTAAAATGACATCAGAAGAGGTTAAACAGGTCAGTCCAGTGTGACTAGTAAAGATTTTTCTTATTTCAATCCTTCATCCCTTAACATGTTTCGGTCTTTGCAGACCATCCTCAGAGGGACATCAGTACGATCAGAAGCCACTATTACGATATGTTTTGAATGTTAAAATATATACATATAATGTTGAACAATGGATATAAAATCTGTAAGGGATGAAGGATTGAAATAAGAAAAATCTGTACTAGTCACACTGGGTGGAAGTGTTTAACTTCTTTTGATATTGTTAGTGTGACGGACCAGAATGAAACAAAAAAGTAAAATAAAATGACATGTTGAGAAATGGGATTGAAAATATCTGCCTTAATACTGCCGCATCTGTGGTTAATGTGCATGGAGCAAGCGAATGTTTGATAATCATCTCATTCACTGAAGGTAAAACAGGGTTGCTACAGGTAGAAATATCCGAGAAATGTGATATGAGTTGAGCTTTAATAAACTGAACATGTAGAGAATGTGTATGGTTGGTTATAATTTGTAACAGATTTGAAGTTAACCCTTTGGTTTGTGATTATTCTTGCCATTTTCCAAACTGAAGTGAGATTTCTTGCCTAGAAACACGATGAAATTCTAGAGTACTCTTTTTCTCAAATGTAATGTCCGGTAGATGTCCAATGTTTTGGAGGGACGTGCTATCTCTGTCTTCAGAGTCGAAATGTAAGCCAAGCAGGAAACCAGCATGAAGCAGGTAGCGAGCTTCTTCCTTGTTTCATACTTTACATACCCTTCAACCCTGAAGATGGAAGCAGTGTGTTCCTCCAAAATGTCAATGGACTTTTACTAGATTACACAGTGTTACATTCCAGAAGGTAATAGTTGCGGTGAGAACCTCAAATCCGATGTATTTCAATTTCACCCAGCGAATAACCAAATTCATCAGAATCTTCTCCTTCTTCGCATGTGAATTTACAACTTTTTAAAATGAGATTTCCTTATGTTTCCATTCCCATGGTTACATCAGGAACAGTTGTTATTGACGGCCAACTTTGTTTTATTTGTCTCATCCGAAAAAATCAAAATATTATACAATCTAAAATTAATCTCAGTAAATAACCAAAAATGACATAATGTGGGAACTTCCTGGAATTAACCAAGTGTAAGTGCACATTGCATACTCTGTTGTACAGAAAATGTGCTAGATTACTCATCGAAGGGTTAACATGTTTGCTTTACTGAAGCTTGACTGAATTTTATACATGACTCCAGAGTTTTTCCTTGGTTCGATGTTTTGCTGTTGAATTTAATTTTGCTGTGCTCAGTTTCATTTTAATTGCTTCTTTGTTAAACTTCTTTCACAGTATCATTGTTTTGATTGCTTTTTTGTGCTCGTGTTTTTAATACTTAATGCAGAAAGGTTTAAATGTATATGTGACATGTAAGCGGTCTGTGTTTACGGCATATTATTTTTGTTATTTGCTACTGAATATCTGGTGTAAGGAGATGGTTCTTTCTGTCTGAAGCATGTGATTAACCCACTGTGTGGAAATGTTGGATGGTGGTTCCTTCTTGGAAGTACACTCTAACCCATAACAGTTTTCACTTTTCCCTGACATTTTCACTTTAGATGGCAAGGAGGTACATTTCTGTATAATCTCAGATGTAGCACTTGTTTAGTACTAAAGCATTTTTTTTATTTATTTCCTTCAATATACTGACTGACTGCCGCTTGTTGGTGAAGTTAGTGCCAAATTTAGTGGATAGAGGGTGTCGTGTGTTCAGCGCAACAAATCCCCACAGCCGTTAATTTCAGTTTTCTAGACCAGAGCCACTATTTCCTTGAAATAGCAGCTCATTTATCCTCACGAGGCTGAGTGGACCCCGTTCCAGACCCATTACTTCTCAGAAAATCTGGTAGCTCCGGGAATCGAACCCGGACTTCTGGATCTGTAGCCAGAAACTCTGACCACTAGACCACAGAGGCGATCGGTATAGTTCACTTGCGGACTACAGGCCATGGATTTTTTGGTTATTTCCTTCAGTGTTCAAGCAAGTAGAGGCTAATGGTAGCCATAGTGCATGTTTAAATGGTTGCTTCATGTGGAAGAGCAGGCCATTTAAGTGTTCACATACTGGGTTAAAAGGAACTGTTGATCCCAGATGTAAAATAAGTAAAAGCACATGCCAGTCTCCCTCTCAGTATACTCTTTTCAAAATCTCTCTCTCCAGCATTTCTAACATGGTGGCTGTGATATCTTTTGAAGTGGTATCAGCCATTTTGATTATGTGTGCTCTGCTAAAACTCTTTACTAATATGCATCTCTAAAAGTAAAGTAAAAAAGTGAAGGTATCCCTATAACAGGCCTTGGAGGCCATTAGGGTTGTGAGATGTTGAGGTTCCCACATGTTAGAGACAGTCGGCTCATAAATGGCAGTAAGGTCACCCCTACTCACCAGCCGCCCTTTACCCCCAAGAATATTCCTAGTACTCGTTTCTGTTAGATGCTGAGTCGATCCAAGGCCATGGTGCGGCTGGAAGGATTAGGTAAATTGAAAAAATCCAATGACATCATCGGGATTCGATCCTGCAACCTTCCAGCTTGTAGCATAGTCCCTAAACCAACTACACCACCACGTGTCCCCCAATATGCACCTCTGCTGACATTATTTCTGTGTAAGTTGGAATATAATATGGCAGGTGTGCTTAGTATTATTCGATTCGGCGGTGATAGCCAATTGTATGTGAAGTGTAATTTAACAGGAGGCCATAGATATATCTGAGATTTTGGTATGAAATTATTTATACATATAATATCAGATTTGTAACAGTGTAAACCTTAAAGTTTTGTTTTGTACAGAACTTTAATCTGGGTGTGTTCTGCCTGACCCACTTGTTTTCATTATATTGAGCAGTTTGTAGTGGGCAGCCCTCTTCAATTTCTGCCCTATGGTTTGTTTACAGTTTGAGATGGTGGCAGATGTGTATATATTTACATTATGGTGAAAGCTTGCTTATGTGTCTTATATGGTTACATTAATTACTGACATGTTGGTAGCTGTACTGGAAAAATTAATATGAATATTTGCTACGCAGATATATTCATATATTTCTGTTAAATTAGTTTGACTTCAAGAAACCCAGTTTCAGTGATGAGTTAGGTAAATTAACTTAGTGTACTTTGTACTGTGGTATGTTTTGTGCTCTACACAAAATCTATGATGTGTTTGGGGGAAGGTATCTTACTAAGTGCATGCTGAAGAGGTTGAAATAAACTGGCTTTGTATCGTAAACTCCTTTATCTGTGGTTGCTCTTTTCTCTGTTGTTTGATACTGATGTTATCATACTGGTTATAATAACAAATCTTTCAGCTTGTGTACTAATGGCATGGCTTTATGTTATTGAGAGCCATATCATCACACGTCCTTTATTGATTTGAAAGGATTCTGATGATGGTGTATGCTGTACAGAACTATTAGACTTATTTTGGACTCTTATCCATCATCTGGTATATAGAAGACAAAAACCACAACATTTTGGAGACTGGATCTGTCTCTGTCCTCAGGTGAATGGGGTAGGAGTAGTTTTATCCTGCCCCATCCACCTTAGGACGGAGACAGATCCAGTCTCCAAATTGTTGTGATTTTGTCTTCTATATACCAGACGATGGATAGAGTCCAAAATAAGCCTAATAGTTCTGTACAGGTCCTTTATTGTATATAGAACCAGTGTCATATGATTTATATACTTAAATGACTGCTTCTTGAGCACAAATACTTTTCCTCCTTATGCTGGTTATTCCAAAATATGTTATATTTTAACGTCCTGTTGCACTGATTTTCATCCATGATATGTATACAGTTGCCGTCTTGTAGTGCACTCAATTTCACCTGATACTTCACGACATGTTTCGGCAACATAGTGCCATCATCAGGTGCCCTAATTACGCTAATCTATTTCATTGCTTGCCTTTATAAAATTATTT
>NW_019725840.1:148864-202729 GCF_002891405.2 Cryptotermes secundus | reverse complement strand
TTGACAAATACGCACTTTTTAAATACTTTTTAAATAATTTTATAAAGGCAAGCAATGAAATAGATTAGCGTAATTAGGGCACCTGATGATGGCACTATGTTGCCGAAACATGTCGTGAAGTATCAGGTGAAATTGAGTGCACTACAAGACGGCAACTGTATACATATCATGGATTCCGAAATATGTTTTGAAATTGAATGAAATGAACTCATAGCACATGCAAGTGAAATGTGTCGGGTTATAATGCAGCTTTACTTCCAAATTCCTATTCGGATTGTTACCTGAGATTACTGATTTCTAAACCGTGTTCCATGAATCTTTGGGTTTCCACATCCGTTTGCTTGGGATTCCATGAATAAATCTGTGCAGTAGCAGACAGAAAGTTGTAAAGATATGGGCTCGATTTAACTCACTTGTGGTCCACTTCTATGCTGAAAATTTTGCAACATTTATTTAGAAATCTTTGATTTCATATTTGTATTTTGAAAAGACAAAATACCATGACTAGGTTAAACAGATGGTTTGAAAGGAGAGATTATGAAGACCTCAAAAGTAAGATATTTTTTACCACAATCTATTTTTTGTTGTTTTGTGTGTCCTTTAAGTTGTAGGAACTGTGTAGTGGTGGTTTTGTCTTCTCTGAGTACACCCATATGAATAATGATTTTTGGTTGGCAGTGCACCAAGTGCAGTGTATGGTGAGTCGTTGGCTAGAGACAGTACTCCAGTGATGTCTGTTGTATTATGAGCAGTTAGCAACCTGGTGTACAGATTTCCACCATCAGTAATGTAATGGTTGTACTGCTGCTTACATTATTGTATGTGTTAACAAAACACAGGACCAGTAGGTGTAGCTGCTGCTGCTGCTATTGTCTCTGCCAAAAAAAGGAAACGCCCTCACTCATTTGAGACTAACCCGTCCATTAGGAAACGTCAACAGAACAGGCTGCTTAGGAAATTAAGAGTAAGTACATCAGAGTGTTTTAATAAATTACTGCTTGAAGAACCTGTTTTGTACTTTTCATTTATGTGTTTTTGTGTTCTATAACAGGAAGTATTTATTTCTCACTGTCATGGTTGTATTAAGAATGTATGGTAAGTTAATTTCTTATTTCTTATATAATGGCTGTGTGAGGAAGTTCCCAGACTAGGTCACTCAAGTACTCAATTTTGGCTGCCATCTTTTTCAAAATAGTCTCCATGGAAATGTATACAGCAATCCCTTTGTTTTTTTCCATGCTTCAAAAGCACTGTGGAGGTCATTTTCCTTAATGCTCTCGAGTACCACTTGTGATTCCCTCTAGATGTCAGACGCTTTCAAAACGTTCCTTAAGTTTCATTTTCAGTTTGGGAAACAAAGCGAAATCACAGGGGGCTAAGTCTGGCGAGTAGGGAGGATGGGGAACAGTAACCATGTTGTAAGATTTGAGGTTTTCACAGCGATGACTATGAGGAATGCCATGTTCTGGGATGTGGCACCAACTCTGTGGTTTTTAGGGATGTGTGGGTGGGTACGTCGTGATGAAGGGGCAATGCGGCACATGTTCAAATTTTCTGTTAAGATCTCCTGGCAAACTCCATAACTGATCTCAGTGGTGTCTGCAAGTACACGGATTGTTCGATGATGGTCTTCATTGATGAGTTCTCAAATCTTTTCAACATTCTGTTGTTTTACTTGTGCATGGTCACTGTGAACATTAGTCATCTTCAGCTGACACTTGACCAGCCTTGAAACGTGAATGCCATTCAAAAACCGCTGTCCATCTTAAAGAACGTTCTCCAAAAGCCTAACAAAGCATTTCAAGGGTTTCGCACAAAACTTGATGCAGACACATTGCTAGATTTTGCCATCTATCGCAGACAAAAGGAAACATGAAGTCAAAAAGCACTCATATAAAAACAGTGGGTGTTCACAGCGTGATGTCAGATTGCAGACTGATGCAGTAGGCTTCCAGAAGTGTAACCTTGTCCTCCCCTCTCATATTATTTCACCACAGTTAGAACAATAATAGTCCGGACACTTTCCGATACCATCTCATAGTATACAGTTTCATATTGTGGTATGTTCACTGATTAACCAAAGATGAATGTCTCCAGCCAAGAATATATGAGCGTATGTCCATGACAGCCAATATGAGTCAGGATAGCACTGTTGATATAGCGTCTGGCTATGGGCTGGATGGCCGAGGGATTGGAGTTCCGAGTCCCTATAGGGAAAGATTTTTCTCCTCACCTCATTGTCCACACCGGTTCTGGAGCCTACCCAGCTTCCTGTCCGGTGGGTACCAGAGGTTCTTTCCCTGGGGTGTGAAGCTGACCACTCACCCCCATCTAGTGCTGAGGTCAAGAATACATCCACTTCCCCATACATCACAAAATTAGTTAAGAACAGGGAAAACTTTGCTTTACTTACCCCCATGACAACCAGTGGAGAACCAGAGAATGTATTTGCCTCACTTTCATTTATTGCCTGTTCATTTGTGTGTTAAAAAGTAAAATAATTATATTGTGTAGTATGTAGATGTGTTATTTCTTATATAATTTTTCCTTGGTGTCATGTCTGTGTGTGAGCCAGCTAATAACTTCCGAACCAAGTGGCATATTTTAAATTTGATGTGAATATCATGTTAGACCTCATCCTACCTTTTTACTTTACTTTCTGCTACCAAAATGACAGCCATGAACACAGATGGAGGTGAGAGTAGCACTACTTATTATTGGACCCTCAAATGTTGTATGGCGATTGCAGATTCTGAATGAAATAGCTTTGAAATTATATTGGGCACTCTGACATAGCCAGGAGGTACGTTAGTGGAAATTATGCGTAGAAGTGGATCACTGCTTTCTATACTTGTTAATTTATAGTTTATGATATCATTACCACATAATTAGTGCATTTGGTGGAAAGCAGGTAATGTTGGATCTTCCCAGAACTTCTGGTTTTGTTAATAAATTAAGGAAATCTGGTAATTTTAGATGCAATTAAGGTGTATTTTTTCAGCTCATTGAAATAATGTTCTGTAAGTTAACATGACTCACTTCTCTGTTTTTAGCAAACAATTGATGAATTTGCAACTCGGGTCGGGCAGCAGGCTGTAGTTGTTGTGGCAACACCAGGGAAACTACAGAACAGTTTCAAAGTTTTTGGTGCAAAACCTCTGGAAGATGTGGTAAGATTATTTTTTTAAATAATGCACCACTGATGTTTCGTGAATGAGATTTATGGGACATGTAGGATGCATGAGAAAAATGGAAAAGGCTTCCAAAATTTTTGCCAGAAAACTCAAGAAGTGAACACTTGGGATAAGTAGCTGTGGATTCGACCATAATTATTAGAGTAATAGGGCATGGGAATTTGGACAGGAATCAGTTTGCTGAGGATAAGGTTCAGTGGCAGGCTTTTGTAATGATGGTAATGAAATTTTTAAGTTCCATAAATCCTTTATAATTAAGGAAAGAAAATCAGTGTCTAATTTTAGAGTGAGAAATCACAGGCAATTCTAATTTAATGTTAAGCAATAATAAGTAAAGTTGTCCCTGTGCTTAACTAATTAAGCCCTGCGCCATGAAGATGTATGTGAGACTGAGTATATAGACCCACATCTTCTTGACATCAACACTAGTTGTAGGTGAGTGGACGTTAAGCAATAATATGCGCCCCAAATACCACTAAGATGGTAATGATGATAGTTGGAATTATTGTCTTCTGCAGCAGAAAAGCAGAAGTAAAATAAAAATTGAGCACACTGAAGTTTACAGTTCTCTGTTTTGTAAAGGTGAAAAATATCCGCTCAGTGATAATGGAAGAACTGGAAAATGCCTTGGCACAACAAGCACCCCCACCGGTTCAGGATGATCCATCACTATATGAGTTGCCACCTCTTATCATCGATGGCATACCGACGCCAGTAGAGAAGATGACCCAGGCCCAACTCAGAGCCTTTATACCATTAATGCTCAAGTATTCAACGGGGAGAGGAAAGCCTGGATGGGGACGGGAATCCACCCGACCACCATGGTGGCCAAAAGAATTACCATGGGCAAATGTAAGAATGGATGCTCGCTCTGAAGAGGAGAAGCAGAAGGTAATTAATATTCTATAGGCATTAGTGTGTTTTAAAAATTTCATAGAGCTTGTAAGATACGAAGTTTTCACGGTGGTGACTATGAAGAATGCCATCCTTCTGGGATGTTGCGCCACATAGCTCTTGTGTGAACCGGCGTTTCAGGGGAATGTATCGCCTCCGTCTTCAGGGTAGAAAAATCTGTGAGCGAGGAACCAGTGTGAGTAGGTGGCTGCAGAGCTTGAATGTGCCCTCATTGGGCTGTTTGTCTGCAATTCCAGCCTGATGTGCCCAGTAATCTATTCGGAAGTCATCTTTTTTTTCCTTGTTCCAGTGCGTTTATGTCTGATCATTCATTTTGGAGTCTTCTCTCTTTTGCGCCAATGTATTTTCAACAATAATGGTAAAACATTTGGGTTTTGCTTCATGTAATGAAGTGATGAACATGGTAACTAAATATTCATGAGACTGAAGTTTAATTAATATTTTACGTTTTTCTGCGTTATATAGACAAAGTATGGTGTAAACACTTGTAATTGATCTTGAATGCTTATGAAGCTTTTTCTGTGAATTCTCGAATCCAGAATGTAAATTTACTGTTACATTTTTATTGTTGTAGCTCAGTTCTGTCACAACTATTTCGCTTTCAGTTACACTTACATTAATTGGTAGTCACTAATTTTCCCCAAAAAGTCTTTCAGATGTAGTGTTTAGCCTTTGCATTTTGTTGTGTTGAAAGTCACTGCTGTTCATCAGCCCAACACACTACAGTCATGGGTAATGTCTCAGTAATTTCACTAAAATCATGACATGTTTTGATCAATTAATGGTTATTTATAAGTACCTGTGAAAAGGGCCACCTTATGGCGATAATTAGTTGATCAAACATGTTGTGGCTTTAGTAAACTAAACAGCTAATAGTTATTGAGGCGCTGTCTGTGAATGTTGTGTGGACAATTGATGAACAGTAAAATTTCAGATGTAGACTTCACTATAACTGAAATTAACTTAGACTAGAATATACATTAGCTTGTACCAAATGTCCAGGCTGATTGGACATGGATTTTAATGTTGGCAACTTCTTACAAAAGTGCTGTTCCTCTTGCTGAGAAAAATGCCGCTGTGCAGCCGAAACTGCTAGCACACATTGCTTACTTCTTTCGTTAATTATGAATCAAACATAGTAAGTAATAATACACTCACCATCATAGAAGATGTTCAAAATGTCTGCTCTCTGCTGTGAGACATGTCAGAATTCTTTTAAACAGATTTGTGGGAAACTTGTCACAATTCACATTGCTGAATGTTGTAAATTCCTACATGAATATTCTGTGTTAGAGCCCCAAGGTCATATGGATTGTTGGCATGCACAACACCTTTGAGTTTTCCCCACAAATAAAAATCACAGGAGTTTATATCTGGGGATCTAGGGGGCCACAAACCCTTGCTAATAATTCTGTCCTCCCTATTTAGTTACCCAAACACACTGGGTAATGCTCTGATAGTTTTGTTAGCTGCATTTGGAGTCATGCCCTCTTGCATAAAATAACCGAATCTTTCTTCTGCAGGTGACAAATTAACGAAAAATGGATCGAGTATTTCATTAATATATCGCTGAGCCTCAAGAGTTCCTTCGTAAAATATCAGTCCAGTGATATGGTTTGTGCTAATCACGCACCATATGCCTATATTTTGCTCTTAAAGCGGAAGTTGAATTAGGGCATGAGCATTTTCACTACTCAAATATGTGTTGTTTTGCGAGTTAGCTTATACCAAGAGATTAAAATCAGCCTCACATTTGAAAAATGTCAGCCTAGGATCAATAAGTCCGTCATGCACATGATTGATAAACCAATTACAAAATCTCAGTAATGTTATATGGACGAATATGCAGCAGTTCAGTTGCTTTCCATGCACTGCCTACAGAAACACTACTTTGTTGTGCTAGTCACTGCAAAGATTTTTGAAGAGAATGTCATCAAGTTTTTGCTCAATTAAAACACAATTTTTTAACGGCTTTCTATCAGTTAAAATACCATGAGTTCGAACTTTCTTCACTAATTTGGAAATTGTATTTCTAGATGGACATGTTTCAGGAAATTTATCTTAAAATTTTCTCCTGCACGATTTGTATTGAGTTTTTTTTTTTACATAACAATCATAAATTAAAACTCTTTGTTCTGAATTATATCTCACACGAGCCATAGAGACACAGAACAGCGAACTATGCAAAGAAACTTGTGTAACACTCGCTCACTGATCAGATGATTACCGAATGAATGGCCTTAAATTTTTGGCATCTGCATGCATGTCTGGTAAGCCTCCACAATGAACATGGGGTACTTCAAGGACTGTCTCACTTCATTATGTACTTAATTCTGATAATACTCCAAGATATATCCTTTATAGGGTTTCCACTGTTTAACGAAACTGTTTTTTGGAAAATATTCTGTTTAATAGGACTGTACATTAGTGTGCTTGGCAATGAATATTTATATGTGAGATTCAGTGCCGTAACTTGCAGATCTCGTGGACTCATGCACTCCGACAAATTGTTATAAACTGCTACAAGTACCACGGGAGAGAAGATCTGCTCCCAGCTTTCAGTGAAGAAGACGAGAAAGCGAACGCAGCAGCTGCCGCAAACGCAGGAGTGACGGGAGGAAGTGGTGGAACAGGGACTGCGGGAGGTGGAAGTGGCGGGGGAGGATCCAGCGGAAGCGGTAGTGGATGCAGCAATAGCACGGTGGGCACGGTGCTAAAATTACACAGCCACAAACTTCAGACCGTGACACATGGCCCAGGTGCAGGTGGCAGTGGGGGGGCAGGAGGCAGTATCGCCACCGCACAACTTTCCACCACCTCTCCCATTACTGCCACTACGGCACAGGTTTGCCGATATATGATGGAACATTGTTTTATTATTATTATTTTGTATATTTTTATATTTTTTTTTACAAATCAATGGCAGTTATTTGAATGGTGGTGATATACAACAGCAGTTCACTGTCACTGAATTGAGTGTCTTGTGTTCTGTCCCATACCTTCCTTTAATTCCAGTCAGAAGCACTAGAAACACTGTCATATTACACTCGTTCAGAAGCGTCCAATTTCTTTTCTTTTGGAGTGCAGTTGGCACAGAAATAACATATCTGGCACGTGTATTCAGGAGGCGCAGGATTCTGATCTTGTCCAGTGAACCAACTATCCAGATAATTAGGACATACCTGCCAGTTTATCTTACATAATTACAGCATAACCTCTGTAGTTGACATTGTGTAATTGAATTAATTAAGTATCTGAATAAATTAGTAATCTTCTAGTATAACTTTGTCACCAGTAGTCGTTTGGGGGTTGGATGAAAGAATACAAATGATTTCAAGTGGATAATGCTGTTTTATTTCTACCACCAGTGTTCTGTTATTTTCTGTTGTGGCTGTGTGTAATGTGATGTGTTGTGGTGGTGTAATTATGTTTTTTTTTTGTAAACAATTTGAAAATACTATTTATTCCTCATCTAGATTATTCTAGAATTCCACTAAGAAAATCAAATAGATCCTTCTCACATTTTTATATATGAATTGTTGATATGATTGTTTCCCTCATATTGAATCTTGAGTAAATTTCTTTGTTGGAGGATATTAGTGCCCAACCTGTTGTTACTCTGCAGAAATTACCTGTCTCTTTAAATAATTCAGTGCTGCAAGCAAGATATCTGTGCCCAAGGAAAGAGGAAGAGATTGTTAGTATCAGATGTCTTTCACTTTGCTTTCTTAATGTGTCAGTATGTGAATTACATGCAGTACAAAACTAAACTGAAAACATTGGCCAGATCAGATCATGGCAGACCCAGCAGAAACTGTCCATTTGGCTCATTGCATTCATTGTCAGGGAAACAGTTTGCTTGTTTTTACTGTATTCCAAATATGACAGATCTCACATTAAAAGTCAGAGTGATAATATGCATTAAATTGATATATGAAACTTTGTACATGTGTGAGAAATATACAAATGAAGCTTAAGGGACAATATTACTGCTGACACCTGAATTTACTGCAAATTAAACATTACTGGCTTCTTGGATTTTGACACTGTGTAGTCTTGTGGGAAGGTACCGACAGTTTGGATGAACCTGTTGCCTCCACATTCAAGGTAGAAGAATAAAGCAAAAAAAAAAAGAGAGAGAGAGAGAAAGGAAAAATGGTAAAGCTTTCCCTGTAACAGGCTGTGGAGGCCCATAGGGTTGTGAGACGTCAAGGCTCTCAGTTTTCTAGCCAGTCGGCTCACAGATGGCGGTGAGGTTGTCAGCCTTACACGCCACCTGCCCTTTACTGCCAGGGAGATCTCTGGTACTCATTTCTGTTAGAGGCTGAATCGACCCCAGGGCCATAGTGCAGCTGGAAGGATTAGGTCAGTTGAAAGATCCAGTGACCTCATCAGGAATCGGACCTGCAACCTTCTGGCTTGTAAAGTGATTGGGAGAAGGAGGGTACAGATATGCAGGAAAGAAAGTAAAAAATAGGGCTGTGAGCAGGCTAGTGGGAGACATTGGCCCCTGAAAGGATGTGGCCCAAACAAGCGAGAGGAACAGAGGTGAAGAAAAATGATTTGGGAGGAGAAGAGTGGGCTGTAATTACTCTTCTACCTTGAAGAATGTGATGATTCAAGTACAGATTGGTTCTGCAGTAATTTTCAGTCCCAAAACATTGCCTCCCATCTTTAAGTTGCTCATATTTTCATGTGAATGTGTGATAATTGTAGATCCATTTGGTTCAGGATAGATACCAGTGGCAGGCTCTTGTGAAAATGGTAATGAACCTTGTGGTATCATAAAACGTTGAGTTCCTTGAGTGGCTGCATGACTGTTAGCTTCTCAAGGATGACTTTGCAATTAATATGGTACTTAAAAAAGTATCTAAAGATCCAACAGTTTTGTTTTTGCAATACTTCCTTTTTCCTGTCAGAAGTAATGTGAGTTTTAACGATAGAGGAATCTTGTAGGCGTAGGTTACCATCAGAAGGGAGCCATCTTTTCTTTGGAAAATATTTGCTTTTATTAGGGGTGCACACTCCATACATACATGGAGATAGCTTTGACTGTGATGTGATAGGCAGTTCTTGTGGCATGCTTCAATATTGTTGTACAGGTAACTTGCTTGTTGTGCCTGATGTCTTAAAATTGTTACTACATTATCAAATGAGTCCCTGCTCTTCTGTATTATAAGCTGGTAATACAGTTAATATATTTAAATGTGTAAAGGAAAATGAGCACATGAGGGAATAAGGAAGGATTGCCATGGTAATGGAAAGAGCTAATTATAAGAAATGGTGCAGTAATGTTACACACACTTTCTCATACAGAGGACATACCATTATTTTCGTGAAGATCAAACTGTGCAGTTTTATTTAGAAAGATGGTCTCCATAAATGATTAAAATTTGATCAAAATCACATTTTTTCAAGAAAAGTGTGAGTGCATATTTACTTTTATAAAGGGCTCCAGTTTTTGGAGCTTGAATGCTTATATCCATAGTGCACTAACGCTCTGCAGTATCGATTATGAATAAAATCTGCCCAGTCATTCAGGCATTAGCAACGTGCACATGCAGACAGACAGCATACCAGAAAGCACTATTTTTGTTAGGGGTGCTGAAAACATGTAGGTGTGTCAGAATGTTGATAAGTTTTTTTTTTCTGCATAGTCACACTAGTTCTCATATACGAGTATACTACACACATGAGAAAGTAAAGAAGGGTTTAGAACTAACTACAGCAGTTATTGAAAATATCGCTTATCAACTACGTGTGTACAAAATTTTGTACCAATATTCATCTTAACTCCATATATACACAGACAATTGTTGGGGATAATCCGTGTGGATTGAAATGTAACAGATCAGCCACTGAACAGATATTCTGTATTTATCAGAAGCAGTAATGGGAGTAGAATAGGACAGTACATGAGCTATAGCCTTCAAGGGAGTCGATAATTTGGTTTGAAAAATATTATACAACATTTTCATAGAATTTTATATGCCTGTGAAACTAGTCAGGTTAATTAAAATGTTTTTAAACAAGACCTGTAGTAAAATTTATATGGGTATTCATTTGACTAATGTATTTCCTATTTAGAATGGTCTGAAACAAGGAGATTCTCTGTAGTGGCTACGGGTAAACATTTGACTAATGTATTTTTTATTTAGAATGGTCTGAAACAAGGAGATTCTCTGTAGTGGTTTCTTTTAAACTTTGCTTTAGGATATGCTGTCAGAAATGTTCAAAAAACCAGGAGGGACTGGAATTGAATGAGACACATTAGTTTTGTCTGTCACACTAAGGGAAAAACGTAGATGGCGGGGGCATGAGTACAGGATGCTGAAAGGAATATTTGGACCTAGGGGGTAGGATGTGGGAAGAAGATGGAGAAATTGAATTTCTGGTGTTTAATTTTTGGTTTTGATAATTGATCATTAGGTGACAGCGCAGTATGCTCCAACTGTGCTTCAGACTATCAGTAATCCAGATGGTACAGTGTCAATAATCCAGGTTGACCCCAGCAATCCTATTATCACACTACCAGATGGCACCACAGCACAAGTCCAAGGAGTGGCAACTGTAAGTTTAGTCAGTATACAAGTACTTAGAGTAATCTTGTTTATATCAGTGAGTAACACAGGACTGAGCAGTCTGTTTGCACAGAACAGACTGGTGTCAAAAGGGATACAGTGTTTGGTTGGTGAGTTGTAAACCTCACAGATATGTGCAAAATTAGGTACAGTAAAGTGTTCATATAGTTAATGTAAAAATAACTGTACTTTAAATTTACAGAATATTTTTTGTCATCTGCCTTCTCTATAAGCTCATGGTAGGAAATTCGTAGTTAACGATTGTCTTAACAAGAATCGCATATTGAGGGTGGCAACATCCTTTATTCTCCACAATCGATCTTACAAATGGAAGGTCTTCGTATAGTAATTATCATGCCAGATTATTTCCAGTTATGTGAGAACACAGGATGAATATGAATATGAAAATTACAGTCTCCTGGGATGTGACACTCTGTATTTTGATAGATACGTACCAGTTTTTTAGAGGAACCTGCTGTTTCCATCTTTAGGGTGTTCAGGTTCCTCTAAAATATTTGTGCTTGTCAAACTACATAGTGTCAGACCACAGAAGACCAGTTATTCATGTTCCTAATCTTGCTGAATCTGGAATTTAGATTCATACATCTCAAGGAGCTGATGGCACACCTACGGTTCATGCTGTGCAGGCACTTGCTGAAGTTGCGACTGCGCAGAGTGATGGTTTGGCTGTTGACCTGAACAATGTTACTGAGGCCACCCTAAACCAGGATGGACAACTCATCCTTACAGGCGAGGATGGCCATGGTATGTTATATTGGATGATGAGAAGAGAGAACATGTTCGTATAAATCTTGCTTTCTGTTTTAATTTAGAAGAGTGTAAGGGATATTTAACACTTTGCGGACCGGTGGCATATTTTTATGCCCAGCGCTTTTAAACGTGGTGGACCGGTGGCATATTATTACGATTTAAGACATGTTGTGTTGAAACACACTATACCTTGCACTGGCCCCAGGCAGACGCATGACTGGTGCATGATAGACCTCTTGAATGTTTGTTTCGTAGTCAGTAACATGACCCCGCTGTTTATGACCCAACTGTTTTCCTTTCCCACTCCAAAAGAAAATGCCTTTGTTCATCTTCCAGCTGCATGCACCAGGCAGGAAGTTACTGATGAAAAATGGATCAAGATCGGAAGAGGTTGAGGTCCAAGCATTTTCTCGGAGAACAAGAAATATTTGACTTGTTCTCCGATGAGCTATCTGATGTCCCTTGTTAGTCTGCTAGTGATAGCGACTCACAATCTGATAGTGAGTGTGGCAGGAGCAAACAAAAAATTGTGGCCACAGACAGCGAAGGTGAAAGTGAAAGTGACAGTAGCTCCGACGAAAGTGTGGGTAGCAACACTGCGGGGACAGCCACATGGGGAAGAGTAGACAAAACGCATGCTTTGGGACAGTTTACTAGAAATCCAGGGGTGAAGCAAATTCAGCCGGACCCAACGCAAGTGTCTGAAGTAGCGGAACTGTTTTTTGGAGACAGTTTCTTTGACATGCTATGTCAGGAAACTAACAGATACTATCTCCAACACCATGAACATTATGACAGAAGTTATAAGGCGCTGAAGTGGGTGGATGTCACTTCAGTGCAGCGTGTTTGCGCAGTACACAACAAAAGGAGTATGACTGTCTACATGTGCAAGTTCTTTGTAATGCCACACAAGGGAATGTTTCCAGAAATATCACCCTCTCAAGCACTTCTAGGAGCATTGGTAAGTGTTCTCCAAAAATTTTAGTTCATAAAATTAATTAGGAGATTTTATATTAATTTTTAAAGTGAACAGTGCACAAGTTAGGATAGTAGGTTTAAAAATGCCGGTCCCCAGGGTGATTTAAATATTTAAATTGCCGGTCCGCGAAGTGTTAAGATTATTGTAGTGCCTTGTCTCTTCTGTAAACATCGTTCTGTAACGTTGTAGGAGTCTACAGTTCATGGTGGTCATTTGTTGTTGTTGTTGTTGTTGTTATTATTATTATTATTATTATTATTATTATTGGAGGGGGTGGGTTTCCCCATGCACCACGACCAGTGGTCTATTGTATGTCCCCCTGTGATATTCTACCAGTCTCTATACCCTACCGGTATTGGTGCGTGCCATCAGTCCCGACTCAGCCAGCGAGTTCGGCCTCTACTGGCTCAGTGGTATCTAGATGCTTCCCCCATCTACCAGAGGCGTTAGAGACTATTGTTGGGCGGGAAATGTCCTTACAAATTTGGCTCAGTTGTCTCCTTGAGAAATGAGGTTCTTTTACGTGCCGTAAAGCTACGACACGGGACCCACGGCTTAAAGTCCCTCCTGGAGGACTTGTTCCCTGAATTTTTCCGCCCTTAAAAATTCAATGACCTCCGCTGGGTTTGAACCTGCGTACCTTGAGTCATGAGGTGGGAACGTTACCCCTAGACTATGGAGGCCGCTGGTCATCTGTTACTTCAGCTTAGCATTTTTTTTTAGTGGAGAGCAGTCTTGCAATCCAGATTTCATCTTTGCCTTGCAGATTTTAACACATCTTGTAATACTGCTTCTTGGTTAATTGTGCTCATCCATTGCCTGGGTTGGCTCAAACTAGGCTGATTTGTTACAGTATTTTGATTTCCTGCAGCATATGCCTTTCAATTATTAAGAATCATTTCCATGTAGTACAAACTTACAGAATTTTAAATATGCATTGGCTTCCCTTTTGACTGTTAAATTCTGTAGCAGCCATCTTTTCATCATAGGAATATAACCTTTTGAGTATAGAGGATATGAACACAGGGCCACTGAAAGATCAAAAAAGTGCTGATCCTACTACATTTCTTTGTGCAGGTTATCCAGTGTCAGTATCTGGTATGATCACAGTCCCAGTATCGGCATCGATGTACCAAACTGTTGTTGCTAACCTTCAACAAATACATACACAAGGTGATGGCAGCATACAGGTGAGAACTGTGTTACAACTTTACATGAAGGCAGGATGCAGGAAAGCATATTCTGGTTTAAACCGAAGACTGAATTCTGTAGGAAGAGTTTGATTGTTGGCAGTGCGATATAGGAGAAGCTATTTGAATGTTTTTTTGTAGTTTCTTACAATCCTGATCACTTCATCTCATGTAACAATTGGTGTGAGTTCTAGTTTTTGCAGTAGAGGTACAGCTGATTAGTTGTCTAGATGCTCACTTTTTGTTCAGACATAAGGGGAGTGTATGAAGAGATGTTGCATATTTTTATTGGATATGTGAGGGTATTGAATGTATTACTGTACATTATATAGCAGGTCAGATGTTTTACATTAATAAAAAACTTCACTGTCAAATTAAATTATTCCATCTTCCTATTATAGCATTGCCTTATAGTGAAAATTGTAGTTTTGTAGGTTCTTGATGCCTAGGATATCTTGGGGGAGAACTGTGATCTACCCTCAACTTTGCATTCCATTGGTATGATTAAGATGAAAAATTTTATAGGGCACTTCAGGCTGAAGTAGTATAACTTTGGTGGAAGTTAAGCATTTATATTGTCATGTGTTAGTGACTAGACACGGGAATTGGATTAATAATTGGGTGTATTGAATGTTTATAAATGCAAGTAATCATAACAGTCAGGCTGTTCTGCACAGTACAAATAATTAGCATACACTAAATCTTCCCAATCTGCTGTGTTTTGATGTGTCATTGCTTGGTAACAGCTTTTAACAATTAAGGTTCCATTGATTCCATACTCACATCCTTGCTGGATGGCAACTGGATCACAGCCATATGGCCATGACTGTCGACTCCCTGGTTGTTTCTTGGGGTGGGGTGAGATTGAGTCCAATTTGTACAGTGGCCAAAATTTGTCCTATTGTAACAGCCCCAGATGATGATGATGTTGAATATGGAGCAGTTTGTGGAATGAGAATTGGCAGGGGAAACCGAAGTACTTGGAGAAAACCTGCCCCTATGTCAATTTGTCCGCCACAAATCACACATCACCTGACCTGGGCTCGAACCCAAGCCACTGTGGTGGAAAGCAGGCAACTAACTGAATGAACTATGACATGGCCTCGACCCCCTGCCCTCATTATAGAACCTTGGTAGGAACTGCACAGACAACACCATTTCCCACATCTCCTGTGTTGTTGCATGTTGACTCTCCAACAATGCTTCAAGTGTTAGGTGTTCATTGCTGCAGAAGCATGTTTGGTTGTCATTGCCTAGCAGTGGCTGCCTCTTCTAGCTTTCATGTCACATTATGTATTTTTCACATCTCCCAGAGAGCTGTATGGTGATGTTTGTCTGGGTAAAGATATTTATAATTTCTAGAATGTATGCCACTAGTTATTTACCAGGAAAAAATATTTCTTAAGTCTCATATGAAATGTAAGCTTGCTTTGTTCTGGCGTATCTCAGGGAGAAGATCGCCTGTTCCAGGTGGTGACGCCCATGGTACAAGTCCCTAAAGTGGAACCAACGAACGGTTCAGAGACTGTAGACACCATTACAGTCACACCCCAGTTGATGGGAGCCACACATCAGGTTGTAGCAATGAGCAACGAGCCGCAAGTACTTCAAGTGCTGTCGCTTAAAGATGCAGTCCTAGCAAAACCTATTGTGACCTCAGCAGGAGAGGTGAAGGAGGAGGTAGCGGCTGTCTCATCGGACCAATAGGGATGCAAATTTGTGTGAATGTGTGTGCATGTGTGCGAGTGTGTTCGTGAGAGAGAAAGTCAAGTGGATTTATGTCTGTTTTGTGCTGCAAGATGAACTTGTGTACCTGTATGCTTCATTCGTTTTCCTTTCTGAAAGGAAAGAAATCGTCTGGCTTTTACAGTGGGTAATAAATATACAAAGAATTAAATTGACAAAAATGATTTTAATATTACAGTCATCTTATAAACAGTTCGCATGTAATCAATAGTGTCTAAGAGCGCTACTATATTGATTAGTTTCCGATGTATTTAAATTTTTTATTTTTTGTATTATCATCACTTCAGAATTAATCATGATCAGTAGAACTTTGATAAGTCCATAAAATGTTGTGATTAAGCATAACCACAATTTCTGAACTAAACTACAAAATTGACACATGAAGAGCAGTTTTGTAGCTGAGAGAACCTTAGTAACAGCTGTTGCATTGCCTGAAACAGTAGAATAAATTGTATTTCAGTAACAATCTGAATTTTCGCCATTTTTGTTACACTACAAAAGGATATAGTTTCTTGATTGTTACAAGGTATTGATTCGTAGTGTGTGTGAAAAGTAATACAACTGAAGAGCTTGTGAGTGCTTTCATTTATCTTCACTTTTCCTATGTTTGTTACAAAATGTTAAATGGTTGTTTGCCGTGTGTGTTACGTGTTTGTGCCCATTGTAATAGTCTTTGGTCCTTCCAGATGACAGAAATGGACAGTGTGAGATTATTAGTCCCAAAATCTCCTCCCTATGGTAAGAGTTTAAGAATCTCAGGATAGGAAAACTATTAAACAGACAGTAAACTTTAGTATATAAAGTTACCATGGTAAGAAGTATTTCAGGAATCTCTTCTCTGACCATTTTTCATGTATGATTGATTGCTAACAAACCAGGAAATTGAGGACACCAAAGTTATGTGTAAGTGATATATCTGTACATATTACAAAGAATTCTCAGTTCAGATGTTGTGGTTGGATTTCAGTTCTTAAATAGTAAGAAATATATAGTATTCATAAAGAACATAATCACTGCACAGTGCCATGGAAATGCTAGACATTCTTTTATTTACCTTTCAGTAATAAAAGAATTCAAGGTATTTTCAGGTAAAAGCCATACTTTTTATTATGAAAGGAATGATTAATTACTTTTCTGTAATTTTACTATACGGACGCGGCCAGTCAGACCCTTTGAATTTTAACAATTTGTTGGAAGCTGATTATTGTCCTCAAATTTTTAGTCATTTAAATAGTTCCTAAATGTAACATTTTTATACAGTGTTTAATATAAAAGAGCTGTAATGTTCGTGGTTTTTTGTTATATTAAGGAGAGCAGAAAAAATTTGAGTTAGAAGAATTCAATTTATATGTAGAAAAATTGTATGTGGTTTACTAGTTTATGTACAGAAGTGTGAAAAACATCATTTCTGCATATGATAGCACTATTCCTGTATTTGTTCAGGTTTACCACAGACATACAGTCTCTCACTGAACTTAAAGCGTACAAGAGTTCTGATTTTAGAGAACTGGCTGATATAAACATGAAAACAGTTCAGATATTTTGGACAGTGCTACCATGACATAACTTTCTTAGAATTGCCATTCATTGTCTTTTACTGTCACATATGGATGTGTAGGATTATAAGGAGAAATCTTGCTATGCTAGGAATGTACAAGGTCAAGCAAATAAGTTTTTAGACTAATTTTTAAAAATTTATTTTAAGAGCTGCAGATATTAGCAATCTAGAATTTTTCTAAGTAATCTCCCTCCAATTCTTCACAATCTTCCCAGCACTTTGGCCATTGTTCCAAGCAGTTTTTAAAATCCTGGACAGGAATGCCAATTTTTTTCCCCACAAATTTAATGTCCCCAGCGTCTAACAAATGCTTTCCTTTCAGCACACTCTTTAGTTTTACAAACAGAAGTCAGCTGCAACCAATTCAGGGGAGTATGTTGGATGAACCATGCAGAGATGCCTTTTCCTGCACTTGAAGTGAAAAATATGCTGGTACCTTGTTGTAAAGAATCAGTGAGCGATCTCTCCACGATTCTCCTTGTCTGCACCTCAGCATCAATAAGCCTTTTCGACACCTCCACATAGAATGTGTGATTAACAGTAGTCCCCTCAGGTACATATTCAAAGTGGATATACCCCTGATGTCGAGGAAGCAGATCAGTGTTGTTTTGATCTTGGACTTTTGACATCCATGGCTTTTTTGGCTTTGGAAATTCTTCAATCTCCACTCCCTAGACTCTCATTTGGCCAGTTGGAGATTTCTGCGGTTTAACACAAAATTTCATCACATTCACTCTGTGTTCCATCATATGCTCCATTTTCACATCTGGACAAAATTTACAGTGCACAGTGATCTAATGAGCTACTGTTCAATGAATACTGAATGCAGCTTATCCAGACTCTCCATGCTAGCTCTGTCTTCTTGTGTCACCTAACATTCCAAATTACGTTGCCAGATCACCCAGTGCAAAACTAAAAATGAGTCTTGAAACTTATTTGCATGTCCTTGTATAGTAGATGAGAAAGGACCTGACTGTGGGAGATAGCTTCTTGCATTTTGTCCAAACTGTGAGCTTTGTCAATGAATGGTTGAGGTATACCATACACTAGCATATTGTGAAGGTTTTGATTTGGGCAAAGTGTTACCTTACATCAGCGAGTCTATAGGCTGTTACTCTGTGCTGTTTCCTTTTCTCAGCTATCCAGTCTACTCGTACAGTGACAGTTGTGCTTAGATGTAAACCATAGAATCATTTTTAACATGTTGACTCTAGAGGGAATTCATCTACAAAAATTCATGAAAGAAGAAGAGAATGGAAGGTGGGCTCTAAGGAGAAATTGTAAAGTCCACTTTCCTGTTGCACAGCTTTCTAGTCCTACATATTGTGTGTTGCTGATGTTGTCTTTGTAATCCAGGATTGAAATGGAATGTAGAATGTGAGTTTGTGTTCTGAACTCTTGTACATTATCTTATGATTGAATCCCACTTTTGTCACATTTCTTTTAATGATTATTGGTTGAAAATGTTAATATGTTACAGATTATTATTATTATTATTATTATTATTATTATTATATTGCTATCACCACCACCACCACATTTTCTGGGAGAACATTAATTATATACATTTTCAGTGTACACTAGATTTGTCAGATACAGCATCAAAGTTCAATTCAGTCATTGTGTTTGTAATTGTTGACTCACAAAACAATATTTTGTACATAATTTATAGTTATGTGTATGCTCTGTCTCCATACCAAGATTCACATATATAGCTCCAGTGGTTCATTTGTTATTGTTGTCAGACTGGAAGTTAAAAAGAATGTTTTCCCATAACCATTATGTTGTTTTTCATTACTCCCAATCAAAAAAAAAACCTTAACAAAAAAGGCATTTTTCATTGATCTGTTACCATAAATCATTTTAGGCACTGATATTAAGTGACGTTCATGTTAGTCCCACACAAGTTCAGGTGTCTGCCATATTGATATTGATGTAGCAAATTGAAAAGCATGAGCTTGGTGTGGCTTCTTATGATGCAACCTTCATAACCCCCCCCCCCAATTAATAATCTAATAATACTACTTCTGTTTTCCCTAACAAAGGAAAGTAGAATAATAAGAAACACCAGACTCAAATATTTGTGTCCCAGACAGATTTGAAAATGTCATCTCAGTAGCCAGAATTGCCGCACTAACATATACAGTTGTGAGAGTCAACTTTCATTAATTTAACTGCTTTGCAAAACAGAGGTCTCGCATAATTTAAGTTTAAATGCGTAACATTAAAGATTAAATCAGAGGAATGTATTACTTCATAGTAAAGCTTGTTTTAAGATCTAAGATTTGGATCTTATGTGGGAACTGAGTGTTTGTAGTTATATGCTTTTTACTACTATGTTGAAGCAGTGACATGTAGGAGAATTCTTCTGAAGGAATATGCTTAGAGGTTGTCCTGCACCAAAGGAACAACCTGTTGATGTAAATGTTGTTTTTGGATGATTTGGGGTGGGTGTTTTATTATATGAAGCACTGTTAAGTTTAAGATTTATGTGATTGATTGCTTAATTTGTGTGGTAACTGAGAAGATAATCTTGGTTAGGAAACTGCTCCCAGCACAGATACTGTTCGGGCCTGAATTACTGTATATCATTTCCTAAGTCTAGAAAAGTAAGTGAACATGTAGTCTGATGTGCATACTTTCTGGGACTGCTTAACCACTGGGATCATGGGTTTGAATTCCTCTTGGGGCATGAGTAGATGTCTGTATTTTCTGTTACATTGGCCTGTGTAAGTAGAGGCCTTGCAATGGGCTGATACCCCTTCCAAGGTGCCCTAAGAATTATCTAGAAAGTATGCATAATTTCAGAAGTTAATTCTTAGTTGGAAGAAGCCAAAGGGCATATTTACAAAACCTAAATAAGTGCAGAAAAAGAACAGTTGGGTAGATCTTCTGGTTTGAAGAAAGCATCAACCCCTTTTCAGCAGTTTCATTTTAGTGTTGTAGACTTAAATGCCCTTTTGAATCAGTCCTGGTCCCTACAAATATATTGACAATAAAACTCAAAACAAGATGGCAATCTGTTTATTAACTTTGTGGCCTGTTCAAAGTTGTGAGATTCCGGAGTTGAAATTAGTTTCATATTGACTTCGGATGTGTTTCCAGCATTCAACAAATTGTTAAAATGAATCTGGCAGTGTGAAATATCTTGATACATATTAGTGAGATTGATCCAGGGCTAATGGATAATCTCATGAAGCAACCAAATAGCTCAGTTTTGAGTTGAGCACTACATACTGTGTATGGAAGAACAGTATATATGTTTTGCATTTATACTGAAGATTGAGTGTGTGACTGTTATTTTTCTGTCTTTACCAGATTTTTTCTTTGTGTCTTTATTTTCGCTTCATGTGATGATTGTGCCATAGAAAATACCGGTAGTATAACGACACTGGTCATGAAGATGTGGTGTGTTGCAGTTTGCAGTACGATGCCGTTCTTGTCGTCTGCATTCTGTGTCAAAGGCAGTATTTGGAACGTGGATTTCACAGGTCGTATGCTGTTTCTTCAGGGAACGGAATTAAACAAATCAGGTTCAGTTTTCACTGAAAATAGACTGAGTTTGTTATCTTTGTTTATAAATATGTAAGATGTGCAACATTTAAATTAACTGTAAGGTATTAATTGCCATTATGTTTGCAGGCTTCTTGTCATATTTGTCACTGTGCATTAACGATTGTGTCCAGTCAGCAAGATTTCTGTGGAAAATCTGCCTATTTACTTTAACTTGTAATCCTTCAAGGGGACCAGAATCTGTGAACACAGCATTACTTTGTGTTGTGGTCATGTTGTGTTGTATATCTTCAGTAAGTACACTGTGGACTTTGCTTTCATCTCCAACAGTTTATCCATAATGTACAGTTTTCATACTTTTTTTATATAACTTCACTATTTAAACTTATCTTTGAATGCATACATATGCAATATTTTGTTGACTTCTTAATAGATGATTTACAGTTTCCATTATGTAATTTAATTTCATGAATACCGCACAATCACTTTATAACATTTCTTTCTTATATTCCTGCCATAAAGTTTGAATAGATGTGTGTCATCCATTCAAATAGCCTGTGCCGACACTTTTGCCACTTCTGTCGCCCTTGTTAACTGTACAGAATTAGGATTTATGGTTTCCTTAACCCTTAGTGTGAGTATTTCCAAAGAATCAAAATTTACTGGCACATAACTTCAAAAGTTATACCTTGGTAATATTTCATACATTTGTAGTTTTTCTCTGGGTTGATACCTAATTTCATTTGCTGTTTATTAACCAGCTGGATTATTTGTACTGTGATTCCAAAGTTCTTGCATTTGATAATGCAGTCAGTTATAGTGTAATTAAATCATATGAAAATATCTGTCCTCTGTATAATGTGTAATATTAATTTCTGCATTTGTTTTCGGTGTGCTTGAATTATGTTAGGTTCATTTGAATTATGCTCATCTGTTATCATGTATCTTGTCACCTGGACACAGTCTAACTATGCAGAAATGGTTTAATTTTTGGCGCCTTTGGAAAATGAATATGAGGACTCTGAATTTCGCACGTCGCTGCGTGTGTTGTGTACAAAGTCTTTTAATTTATATTTGTTGAGTCAGTAGCACAGTCTGCTGCATGTGATGTGAAAGCAGATCAGTGCTAGGTTATTTATGGTGTCCTGTTCAGTGACGGAAGAAAAATCCTGTCGGTTATCTAAAGATAAGCAATCCCAGGCATGTGCAATTTATGAAAAAAATATACAGTTACGATATCAGAGCGATCTATGTGATCCCATTAGTGTAATTTTGTGTGTGCTTGTAAACCGTAAGAAAATTTGGAAAGATATCCAACTTAAAAAATGTTTTTTTTTTTTACTGTGGTAGAAGAACTAGTAAAAATTTTGTCATTTCTTGTTTGTTGAAATCAGTGTCAAGTTTAATATTTCACTGACTCTTAAATGTTTTCTGAAATCTAAGGAAAGAACATTTTTAAAACTTCTTACTCTGCCTTATATTGTGTTCAGATAATTTGTAATTTATATTTCAAAATGCTTCTGGCAGTTCGTATGTTTGTTTTTAAGCATATTGACATTGTTTTGCTGTAATCCATAGATGTATTATTATATTATGATACTGTTTGTATCCTCTACTTTTTGTTTGTACCAGTGGTGGGCTGTCACATAAGTGAGGGACTGTAACATTGAAATTTGTGTTAGGTGATCTTGTCTCCAACCAATTGAGAGAGCGCCACTGGTTTATACCATCACCAATACTGTTATATTTGACTGTTCACCATGTTGGTCAACAGTTAATTTTTAAAATATACAGCAAGGGTATCCCAAAATTGTTTTATTTAATTGATGTTAGAACTCCCTACATGTCAAGACAAGAAACTGCATGCTTAAACAAAGACTGCTGATAAAGGTTCTTTGAAGGTCAACTGACATTTCAGAGGAATGTGTTGCCTCCATCTTCAGGGTTGGAGCAAGAAACCAGCATGAAAGCAGGGGGCAAGCAGAGCTCTGGAGGCAAAATGTCACATTCAACTAGCTAAAAATGAGCAATAGCAACCTTGTAACTTGTAGCACTTTCAACATGCACCCCAGCAGTTAATTTTGATTGAAACTGTGTTTAGTGGCATCATAACTGAATTGCAGGCCATATTCTGCATGAACAGTTTCAGTAGTAGCAGTATTACATTTCAACAACTATGAAAGGGCTTCTCACTTCGTGCAGATTCTGGGAGGGAATCATAACTTACCGTTATCAGCCTCCATTAGAAGAAAAAGCCATTATGCATCATCCTATGAAGATGGAGAAGTTTAGCTGTAAAGATTGGTGAATTCTCAATCTTACCATGAAATGGTATCTACAGCTTTATATCTTGGAAGCCACCATGTGACATTCTACAACACAGTCTTTAAGTCTTTAACCACCATTGCAGCCTTGAATTAGATCCTTTTTAGGTGGTCCATTATATGGTGAAAAAACTGGCACGAGTGGAGTACATTGCAGTACTGTTTAGCGAGTTACTTAACTATCGGCAACTGATATGCAGGTTCACCCAGTATCTGGTTATCCAGATTTATGGAGGCTTCAAATGAAGCACTTCTCTGTAACTGCCCTTGGCTACAGTATTCTCAGGAATAAACATTTGTCATAAATACTTCCAACACAGCCTTCCCTTTTGAGTGATCCTGTCACATTTATGACTGTAGTGGTAGCAATTCTCATAAGCTCAAATTATAAATATGTTTATATAATACTCACTTGGAAAAAAGTGTATGGTAGCATGGAGTTAAGAGGGATCTTTTGTTTTCTTTAAATGTGACAGCTCAGTAATGATGATTGTAATACAAAATTGTACCATTTGTTGTCAGTTCATACGTCACTGAATAAATAAACCTACCGTAAGTATTTAGGCTCAATATATTCAGTCACAATGTTATCTCCCAATTTAATCCAACAGTTTGCTACTGACCAATTAACTATTAATAGTACAGCAGTTATGTTTCCTGCAGATCAAAGCCAATGTAGAATGGGAGTACACTTCCAGCAGTAGCTTGGAACTACGGAACTTTAAAAATATGAAAGGGAATTTCCATCAGTTTCAGTCACTACTTTGCATCCCACTTTGACTGATGACTGGCAGTCTCCAATAGGCTGCAAGAAACAATGCAAAATGCCTGTTTCATTTTACCATTCAGCAATATAGTTATCGCTACGCACTTAGAACTATATTATACCAAATTTGAGCTTAAACTGGAGGGGGGGGGAACTGCAAACAACTTACTGGCATTGTAAAAAGAAAGGCACCATTTCAACTAGTCAATTTAGTAAGTATTACAGACATGAAAAACATATTATATCATTTAAAGCCTGGAGTACCTAGGTGTAAAATATTGTCAGCTATTACGTCAAAAATTTCCGTCACCTTTATACTTTCTACCAAACATATCTTCCTAACCTTAATAACACACACTTTGATTTTAATGTGGTTTATTTTTCCAGCTACATATTTGTTGCCATTTTGAAAGAAAATAATGTACACTGCAAAACTTTCATGCCACATTACTGTTCTACATAACGAGGCTTTTACGCACAATGCTGAAAGTTATTACAATTTTTCCAGTTCACCAAAACAACTATTTACTTTCTATGTCTTTGCACCTGCCTACATATCATATACATTCTTGAGAGCCAGTTCTGGTTTGTCATATCCCAATTCTTCTGGGGTGTTGATTCCCAATTCATCTAGAGTTGGTCGAATCTCTTGAAGGATGTACGGATAAATCTCTTGGACGCGGTTCCCACACTTAGACTTTATGGTTTCTAGGAACCTCACAGCCAACGCAAAGTCGCTGACTCGTCGACATGCTCGAAGGGCAGCATTAACGATTTTGGGTTCTGGTACAAGGTCCATACCTGCCAAGTCGTTCATCGCTTTACGGATCTCCCAGCCATCAATATCCTGTCTATTAAAATAGGCTTCATACCTACTGTCGAATTCATCGTCGGTCTCCGTTGAATGCTGAGACATTAAACGACTAGGTAAAACTGATGTTGTACGTGCCACATTTTGTATGGCAACACTCCGAACTACAGAATGGAAACGGCAGACTGCAGTCCTCAGCATTCTGATGGGTTTTGGACAGGAAATTTAATGTATACTTATGCCTCAGCCTGCTTCCTTATCAAACCCAACCTTCCGCAGTTGCGTAACGAAAAACTACGAAGGATCCAAGATGGCTGGAATGCGAAAGTTCCGGTGCCCCAACGAGAGACTGCGTTCCAAAATGCTTAACTCGAGAATGTCGATGTCATTCTACTGGATTTGAGGTTTTCACAGCTGTGATAAGACAGGATTTTATGATGCTATCGTTTCTGTCACAAATGAAAGCGATTATTAAAATAACTGAATTATTTCCATTATGATAATGAGAACAGCAATTCAAAAGAAATCAAATTGGAAATGTATAGGAATGATACATCACTTTAGAATACAAGCTATTTATGTCGAATTAACAGTTACAATTTACGTTTGCATGAATGACAAAGATTGGGAGCACATCTAAAATTATAAATTCTAGTCCGACTTGATAAAATGTATTTCTCAAAATACGTGTACTAGAATATCATCACTTGCTAAGATGTGAGTAATACTGATTCAGAATCTATTATTACGGATAAAAGCAATCAAAGTAGCATTCATTTGTTTCAGACAAGGCAACAACGTTAATGTCAATGACGCAAACTTTTTCTTTTACGTTATTTGTACGAGACTTTCCAAAGTGGCACTGGGACAGGTTTTCTTCGAGTACTACGGTTTCCCCTGCCAATCTTCATTCCACCAGTTGCTCCACAATCATCCTCACCTAACATCTGGGGCTGGTACAATAAGTCAGAAGTGGCCACAGTACAAGGGGCCTAGTCCCACCCCACTAGCAATAAAAAAAAGTTATACAATACAGAAATAATGATTTAACAACTCAAGACTTGTCACCGATTCGTATTGGCCGTTGATAGGATCCTGTGAACCTGCGAGCATCTGTGATTCCATACGAGTGACGTGATTTAGCATGAATTCATGATGGCGTTGTTTGTCGAGTGACGTAATGTGAGAGTTCGTAACGCAAGACACTTTAAACGCTTTAGGTTTTTATATGAGTTTAAATGTTTGCGTTAAAATAATAATAGTAGCATAACAATGGATCACCGGGCAAGAAAGAGGATTAGAGAAGTGAAAAGGAAAGCTAGACCAGGTTAGGTTTTTGAAGGGGAGAATGTGTTTCTGTGTGCTTAAATTCACCAGAATTTGACCATAATACATAATGGAGAATTAAGTGTTGTTATTGTTAAACATCTGGAAAAAGTAAACTGATATGTTCGTATAAGATCTGTAGTATTAAACTCCTGTTTATGTTGGAATTTATATTTACTGAAATTTCATCCTAGTTTGCCATTTTCTGTTTGACTCATTATGTGTATGTTTTGCGACGGGCTGGACGGTCGGGATTCGATTCTCGGCAGGGTTAAAGTTTTTCGCTTCTCCAGACCTACTCTAGGTTTCACCCAGGTTTCTGTGTTAAGGGTTTTCGGGGTCGTTTTCCCGAAGGTAAAGCAGCGGAGGCATGAAGTTGACCACTCACCTTCATCTAGTACAAAGGTCAAAAATGCTGGAGTTATACCTTCACTCCCAATATATCTGCATGGCGTGATGCTTTTTCAGTGAAGCGTGGGGAAAACTTAACTCTAGATGTTATGATAGCTGGGATTGCCCAGTCAGTATAGTATACTTTGGAAATTTATTCCCAGGAGAAGTTTTTGTGCCTATGCTGAATATCAACCTCCATTTGCCCCGTGTGTAGTGTCTGCTTACTGAGCTACCCTGGCTCATAACATGTCCTTACAGGTTTGAAGCGTGGAACAGCTGTACAATACTGTAGCTACATATAACCTTCTTAAATGTGAGCTTTGATTACAGTTACTAGATTGTAGATTATCCTTTCAGTACTGAGTGCCAATAGAATTTGGCTTTTGTTTGTGGTTACAAACGTTGATATAAATTATTCCAATATGCCTAATGAAAATTTTAAAGATGTGCTTAAAATTCTCTTGCTGTGTTGTTAGCCAGAATTGTACTGTTATGAACTTAAGGAAATTTGACTCTCTTTTACTGAAATATAACTGTATAATGAGACACAAGTTCTCCTGTGGTACTGCTGCCTGGTGGAGGCCTTGACCTCCACTACAATATTCTTTTATTGGTTGCTATCTGCTGCTCTTTCCTTCCATAGAAAGATTCTGCAGTACTAAATTATAATACTGTAATTATTCTGTCTCTGTCATTATCTGTTACTTTGTTTTTCATCTTGTTATGAAATATTACTCAAATGTATGTACAATACTTTCTTCCAGAGCTGAATGATAAAGGAGACTGGTCAGCGCTGGGATATATAGATCAATTTGATTCATTTTTGACTGTTAATGACAATGTTGAAAGAATTCATGTGAAAGATTTTCCTCCAAGTGAATTTATAGAAAAGTATGAGAAGTTATACAAGCCGATAGTTATTTGTGGAATTCAAGATAATTGGAAAGCGAAGCATAAATGGACATGTGAGGTAAGCCGCTCTATATAGAGGTCCTCACGGCTCTGAGTTGATGAGCTGTGCTGCTGTTATTCTTTTCATATTTATGCATAATCCCTGCTTTGCTTGATTTACGGTCTTACACATGACACACAGAACTGCACTCTAAGTTCCTTGATAATTTTGTCAACACCAAGAACAATTATGGATGGTTGCTGAATTTTATAAAACACTGCAGTAAATTCAGAATTATTATTCTTGAGGACTTATGTTTTATGTTAATATCTGTCATTATCTGTGATTATACTTTGGGGTATGTGCTTGTGGTTGGCCTTGTGAGTAATTATGTTTTTGTCCACCTTTTTCAGAAGTTTGTTTCTAATCAATATTTTGGTTCCTAAAAACCATTATATGGAATTCATCTGGGCTGCTTTTAAGTTACCTTTTCTGATTTGTACTTTTCCATTTTGTGTGATCTCTTGTGCTGCATTTACATTTTTTTGAGGTTTCAGATTTCTGAGATATTTTCAGTGTGCTGCTATAATAATATTATATTTCTCTTGTATTTTGATGATGATGTGAGTAAGGGATGTTGTAATAATAATGTTCTTATGTTTGTAGAGGCTGGCTAAGAAGTATCGAAACCAGAAATTTAAATGTGGCGAAGACAATGAAGGGTACAGTGTTAAGATGAAAATGAAGTATTACATTCAGTACATGACAACAACTCAGGATGACAGCCCGCTTTATATATTTGATAGCAGCTTTGGTGAGGTACTTTCATGTGCAGTTGTTTCTGAAAAGAAATATTAGTTTTTTTTTTTTTTTACGGACATCTCAAACAGTGTGTGTTTGGGTTGGGTAGGTATGTTTATATAACTTTAGTGATGATGTTGCAGTCATATTGGAAGCCATTGTCATTGAAAGTGAATGCTGTGAATTAGTGTTAAGTGACTTAGTTACAGAATTTGCATCATGTTGCATCAGCTATTAGTGGCATACTACAGTGATGTATATTAATGATGGTGTAGAGTGTGTTTTAACAGGAACTAGACACAGGGTTTGGACTGATAATTGAATTTATTGAACGCTTGTAACTCGTAATTACAAATAACTGTAACACTGTCACAAATCTATGCACTTTACAAATCACTACTGCAAACAATAAGTCTTCTTTGTCTCTGCACTATATGTTGCTTTGCAGTGACATCTAACAATGTAGCTGAAGACTCTAACCGCTGACCTCTGACATCTGACTGTCAATTCGCAACTGCCAGCTCATGGCTTACTACCCCCTGCCCATGGCTGACAAATTTCTTTTTGTTCATCCTCGCTGTACAAATATAGCCTCGGGCTCAGCGTGGACTGCATAGAAACACTGCTTCCAAGAAGTCCTCCATTTTTGAGTGATTTGTTAAGTGAGCTGTTAGCGCCTCCGTAGTCTAGAGGTAACGTTCCCACCTCATGACTTGTGGTACGCGGGTTCAAACCTGGCGGAGGTCATGAAATTTTTAAGGGCGGAAAAATTCAGGGAACAAGTCCTCCGGGAGGGACTTTAAGCCGTGGGTCCCATGTCATAGCTTTACGGCACGTAAAAGAACCTCATATCTCCAAAGGAAGTCACTGAACTAAATTGAAGGACATTTCCCGCCCAACAGTAGTCTCTAACGCCTCTGATAGATGGGGGAAGCATTATAGATACCGCCAAGCCAGTAGAGGCCAAACTCGGTGGCTCGGTCGGGACTGATGGTACGCACCAATATCGGTAGGGTATAGAGACTGGTAGAATATCTTAGAGGGAAGCACAATGGACCAATACTGGTCTCAGTGCATGGGGAAAGCCACCCTCTCCAATAACTAACTAACTAAGTGAGCTGTTTCCTAGAATTCCATGGGTATTGTTGACATGGGAGCATATTTTGGTTGCGATGAAAACGTGTTAGCTGACAGTTGCCTAGCAGTGGCCGTATCTTCCGGGTCCTCTGTTCTGTCATTTATGTGTCATGTTACGGCATCTTTCCAACACTTCAATCATGTTTTGTGCTTGGTGATGCAGTGAAGTGTTTGACAGTGTAATTCAAACGTAACTGCTGTCTCAGTTACATCTAAATTGAAGGTTGAATTGCTAAGGAATGAGGCCTGGAGTGGAATGGCACAGCAGTAAGATGTCCTGTTGCTGAAGTAGTTAGCTAGTCGGTATAGAGATAATGCTTAAGTAACACTGTCATGTATTAGGGGTTAGCGTGACGAATAATAATGGGTTCTTGATTTGATGACCGGATTTATTGGCACTTCTTTACAGTTACAGTGAATTGTAACAGCTCACACATTGAACTCCTGAATGCCGTGTGAAGAATCTTGTCACTAATTTCTGACCTCTACTGCTACTCGAATTCACAAATGCACTGCCTTTTATAACTGCCACGCTGCCAGTTCCTCTCTTCTGCATTGTCACAGGAATGCCTTTGTTCATGTTTGTTGCCATGGGAACAGGTGCCAGCTAACTGTTGCCTAAAAAAATCACTTCTGCTTCTGCTGTTATTCCAGCTTTTAGGCAGTGCTTACCTAGCCATTGGCTAGCAAATTGTCATCACAGTACTTAAGAGAATTGCAAGCTACACAGAAAGTCCTCATATTCTTAGCTTCTGTTTCGTCTCATGCTGGCCAGACAGTATAGGCTTAAGTGTGTCCATATGGATGCAGCATGTCAAGCGTGAAAATGCTTTTGCTGCAAGTGGAAATGTGTTGCAGCATGCCCGTCGCAACAAGCTCCTCCAGGACTATGAAGTGCCAGTATATTTCCGTGATGACCTGTTCAAGTATGCTGGAGAGGAACGGCGTCCACCATACAGGTGGTTTGTCATGGGACCTGCTCGGTCAGGCACTGGCATTCACATCGACCCCCTGGGAACTAGCGCCTGGAATGCTCTGGTGGTGGGTCACAAAAGGTGAGTAGAAATTTCGTGAACCCTTTGACGTATACGTGTTTTGACACACTAGTTGTGAGATGGTGATGTTCAGCATTAAGGCATCATGCAGTCTGTTAGGTTCATGATCATCTTATATCTGCAATTCTTTACTTTTTGCGGGGGTATTTTCATTCCAGTTCTCTCTTTTTTAAATCAAAAGAATCATAGAGAGGAAAATTTGGGAAGTTTTGTGTGCTAGTAGGTATTGTGTTGTTGCCCTTGTCCAGAGTCAGTATACTGACGTGTATGGGCTAGAAACCCTGAGAATTGGTGTTTGATTTCCATTGGGGTCAGTTATCACAAGTCTGTTTGCAGTATGAGAGGCGGGATAGCGCAGTTTGTATAACAACTGGCTACAAGCTGGACACCCAAGTGGTCAGAATTCGAGTCCTAGCTGAGGCAAGAATTTTGAATTATCCATGTCAAGTAGACCAGTTCTGAACCCAGCCAGCTTCCTGTCCAATGGGTATTGGGCTTTTTCCCCAAAGGTAAAGCGACCGGGCCGTGAAGTGACTACTTACCTCCAGCTGTTGCTGAGGTCAAGTAAACGTGGATTTATAATCCACTCCCCCATACATCTTCATGTCATAGTGCTTAATTGGTGGAGAGAACTTTATGTTACCTTTTTCGAATTTAGATGTCATTTGGATATAGTATTGTTGCAGGTAAAATGGGGCCTCCCCTGTGGGAAGAAGAACATTGATCATAATTTGGTTTCTTCAAGAAAGTGCAAGACATCATTCAGGAACTTGACAGAAGACATAAGCTGAGTCACAGTATGCCATATTGGAAATTTGACACAGTGCCTCTGTGGTCTAGTAGTCAGCGTTCATGGCTACAGATTCAGAGGTCTGGGTTTGATTCCCGGCGCTACTAGATTTATTTCTGAGAAGATGTGTGTCTGGAACTGGGTCCACTCAGCCTCATGATGATAGTTGAGGAGCTATTTCATGGAAATAGCGGCTCCAGTCTAGAAAACTGAAATTAACGGCCATGGGGATTTGTTGCACTGACCATGCGACATCCTCTAGCTGCAAAAATTGGCACTAAACTTCACATACAAGCAGCGGTTGCTCGGTCAGTATAGTTCGCTTGCGGACTAAAATCACAGAGTTTGTTTTGCTTTGCTCTAATCAGAATTCCATTGTCAATGTGTTAAAATCATGAAGCATTGGAGCAGCTAAACTTTGCTGCTGTTGGGTGTGTTACAGGTGGTGCTTGTTCCCAACACACACTCCTAAAGAGTTACTGAAAGTAACATCAGCAGATGGAGGGAAACAACGTGACGAAGCCATTACT
This sequence comes from Cryptotermes secundus, assembly GCF_002891405.2. Lineage (NCBI taxonomy): Eukaryota > Metazoa > Arthropoda > Insecta > Blattodea > Kalotermitidae > Cryptotermes > Cryptotermes secundus. Next base: position 171,457 of record NW_019725840.1, on the reverse strand, counting down.
TGGTTCAAAGTAGTGTATCCTCAGACCCAGCTTCCGTCTTGGCCAGAGAACTGCAAGCCTGTATGTAAAATTTAATGCGTGAATTATGTAACTTGGATAATGTACAGCCTACAGAGATTTTAGGGAGGAAAGTGAAGGGACAGACTAAAGAAGACTGGAAAACCTGAACGTGGGTTCTGTGACAGGGGTTGTAAGTAAACAGATCACACTTAGCCGAGGCTTGGAATTAAGTAAGGTTTGCATGTTCAACTTGTCTGGTATGATGGTGTGGTTACACTGTAAGTGGCTGGCACTGGAACCTGCATTGGAATGATGATGCCATGTGCTTCACTGTTGTACTCTTCTTTCAAAACGTTATTACCTGTCTGTGTTATGGATGTCACATTCCTGAAGAACAGAACTTTAGTGTCATGAACGTTGAAACTGGAGCAGAAAGTATTGTTATGGTCCAGTGCCTGTACTCTTTTTGAAGGTTTAGGTATATCTTTCAGGCGGAGAGGGTAGGCAGGCAAGTACTATGATTCCGCCCTCTAGTTTTCCATCACTAATGCAACCACAGCCACAGTTACGAGACCCAGACAGTAATTGTTCGGGAGTCCATCAAGATGAGCAAGGGAGTTGGTCATTTGAGGGACAGTTTCAGCCTCAGTTCCTCAGAGGTCTCTTCTGTGGCTTCTTCCAGTAGACGCATACTTAGTTTGGAAGTTTGTTCCTTTGCGTTCTCTTGGCGCATATCCATGCATGTTACATTTAGGAGAAGCGTGTATAATTGACTGTAATGTCAAAATTCATAATTCTATTTCTTCTGCTCTTGAAATGGAAGCAGACTGTGCCAGAGAAATGTTGGTAAGGATGTAATATGTCTTCACAGTGGCATAGCCTAATGGTATGTTAACAGTTTTCTCAGATTAAAAATTCATTCATTGAAAATCGAATAATGTAAAATTAAGGGCAATGCCTGATCTTTCGTGAGCCTTACTACACGTACTAAATGTGTATGATTATCCCTTAGAATTACTGGGTTTTTGGACTTCGTCCATTGTCCAATATTCTATAAACTAGGGAACTGGATGTTTCTGTCTGCAGAAGAGGGGAGAGAGACCTACTCTGTTGGATCCCTTGGAAGGAGCTAACTTCAATCACAGTCCTCATCTGAGGACAGAAAAAGCTTCAGTTTCTGAAATGTTGTGTTCTCTGGTTTTTAGAATACTTGTCAATGGACAAAGTCCAAAATCCCAGTAATTCTGAGTGTTACACACCATTGTCAGAACCTTTTAGAATCTACATGTATTATTATGGCTTAGTAAAAATGAACAAGAGAATGTTTGACCTTTAAATGCAGTAAGTTGTGATATATCAGGCCATGCCATAGCTCAAGCGGTTAGTCGCTGGCTCCCCACCGCGGTGGCCCGGGTTCGATCCCGGGTCTGGTCAAGTGGGATTTGTGGTGGACAAAGTGGCGCTGGGGCAGGTTTTCTCCAAGTACTTCAGTTTCCCCTGCCAATCTTGATTCCACCAATTCCTCCACAATCACCCTCGCCCATCATCTGGGGCTGGGACAATAGGCCAGAAGTGGCTGCAGTACAAGGGGCTTAGTCCCACCGCACTAGCAATAAAAAGAAAAGTAATGATATGAGCTGTAACAAACCTGGATATGTGTCTTGCAGTTGGAGATCCTGCAGAAGCCAGGTGAGACTGTGTTTGTGCCAGGTGGTTGGTGGCATGTTGTGCTAAACCTTGATGTGACAATCGCTGTCACTCAGAACTTCTGTAGCCGTACCAACTTCCCTGTCGTGTGGCACAAGACAGTTCGTGGGCGTCCCAAGCTTTCCCGCAAGTTGTTCAGGGTTCTTAAGGTAATGATTTTCTTTTGTCATGAAGCTGCATTATGTGTCTTGATATAGGTCCTGGATCTCCATTGTTTTAGTCACATAAATAATAAAAGTGGTATCACCTGTGTACAAGTGAAAAAGTAAAGCTATCCCTGTAACAGGCCGTAAAGGCCCATAGGATTGTGAGACGTTGAGGGTCCCACGTTATCTAGACAATCGCCTCAAAGATGGTGGTAAGGTTGTCAGCCTTACGCGCCGGCCATGCTTTGCTCCCCATTAAATTATTTAATTAATTCCCTGTACGCGTTTCTGTTAGAGGTTGAGTCGACCCCAGGGCCTAGTGTGGCCAGAAGGATTAGGTCAATTGAAAAAAATCCAATGACTTCATTGGGACTTGAACCTGCAACCTTCCGTCTTGTAGCATAGCTCGTCAACCAACTACGCTATTGCGTGCCCCCGTATCACCTGTGTAACTTATGTTTTGCACCAACGATTCACTATTTTAGAAATGTTAGAGATATCATTAATTTATTCCTCCATTTTAGCGCACAGAACATATGCAGTTATATGTGACTGGTAAATTGGTTTCATCTTAGTGTAAATGCAGATAATATTTTATGTACTGTTGATGTGCCACTTAAATTCTTCGCTGAAATTGTAGCTGAATGCTCCTACCACAGTGAGTGCGAATGTGTTGGAATGACATTTGTTAAGTGTGTGTTGTTAAAGACACTCAGTAAAGCTAAAGATGTCAGTGCACTTAATTAAGCATTATGCTGTGAAGACATGGGGGAGTGGAGGTATATACTTCCACCATTCTTGACCTTGGCACTGGATGGAGGTGAGTGGTCAGCTTCATTCTTACCAGCCACTCTGCTCCCCTCCCCTGGGAACTTTCCCCAGGTACCCATTGGTAGGAAGCTGGGTGGGCCCCAGAGCTGGTCTGGATACTGTGGAAAAGAGATCTTGCTTCTGCTGGAATTCAAACCTGGCCATTAGCCGGTCGCTATATTGACTAAACTATCCTGACACCTAGCTGAACAATCCAAAACAGGTTAATATTTCAGCTGAGTGTCTGTGAAGTATTGTACATGTTCTGGAGGGTAAGAAAGATAAGGGAAAATATTTGTAGATCTCACAGTAGAATGTCAGAGTCCGCCACCTGTACATCTACTGTTTCACTGTACAGTTCTTCCAGTTCAAAATTTGTGAGTCATAAAAGTAATCGTCACTCCAAGTCTCAGAATATGGGATATGTAGAGAGAGCGTTAGACAAGTATGATCCTGAAATAGTACAGTTTCTTATAGGAAAAGGAACCGGCCTTAGCCGCACTGGCGGACACAGTGGACCTGAATGCTGGCACGGGTGTCGCATCAGATAGTTCGAGTGGTTCTACTTCCAGTTCAAGTGATTCAGATGATTCATCATGTTCAAGTTCCAGTGGCGACGATGATAGTGGTCAGGGATCACTGACAGCACATAAGAAAAAGAAAAGGTGCGTTATGTAGGGCCTGATAGCAAACTTAGTTACAATCACTACTGCTTGACCCAACATGTTCATTGTCTTTTGTGATGGAGTGTGAGACTTGGGTTAATTTATTAGTGTAGAACCCTTACTTTCTCTCTCAAAACCAAAAAAAAAAAAAAGCATTGCTATTTCTAAGAAAGTGTTTATCTTTGCAGAAGGAAGCTCACACACTCGCCAAAGAACCTCACATAGTATTTCTCTTCGGGTATGTGCAATAAGGTGAGTTTATTTAGTGCTGTTGAGAACTTTGACACTTTGTTGAAGAATTCTATCTTCTGTAATGTAATTCCATGTAGTCTGTTGAAAGTCAGTCGATATTCCAGAGGAACATTACAACTCCATCTGTAGGATCAAGAAGATCTCTGAAGATGAAGGCAGCAGGTTCGTCCGAAATGTCAGTTGACTTAAGGCAAATTACATGATGTTATATCCTAGAAAACGGAACCCTTCATCAGCACTTCAGTTAGAACCTCGAATTCTACAGTCCCCTACTTCCTTATTCTTGGTTTCCTTCATTGCATTGATGTAATAGTCTCTTTTTGCACAAACCTTCTTCATCCTCTCCCCTCCCCATATTGCCTCAGACACTGTTTCACAACTGATGTGCCATAATATATTGAATTCAAGTGCATTTCATTATTTTATATACACCTAACAATTGTAGTAATAGGACTGAAATATTGTTCACCCCTGTTTAGTCATCTCATTGAACAGATGCAGTTTCTTTTTGGATTATTTGTGTCTTTGTGTTATTTATATTTATCTGAACTTCCTGACAAACAACTAAGAAAACTCCATTGCCTGTAGTCCACAAGCATTTTTTTTATTGCTAGTGGGGTGGGAGTAAGTCCCCTGTACTGCGGCCACTTCTGGCCTATTGTACCAGCCCCAGATGTTAGGTGAGGGTGATTGTGGAGCAATTGGTGGAATGAAATTTGCAGGAGAAACCAAAGTACTCTGAGAAAACCTGCCCCAGTGCCACTTTGTCCACCACAGATCCCACTTGACGAGACCAGGGATTGAACCCGGGCTGCCACGGTGGGAAGCCAGCAACTAACCGCTTGAGCTATGATGTGGCCACAGTCCACAAGCAAACTATACCAACTGAGTGACGCTTGTGGATAGTGTTTTGTGGATAGAGGGTGTCACATGGTCAGCGCAACAGATCCCAGCGGCCGTTAATCTCAGTTTTCTAGACCGGAGACACTATTTCCTTGAAATAGCTCCTCATTTATCCTCACGAGGCTGAGTGGACCCCATTTCTGGCCCAATACTTCTCAGAAAATCTAGTAGTGGCGGGAATCGAACTCTGGAGATCTGGATCTGTAGCCAGGAACTCTGACCACTAGACCACAGATTAATTTTAATCATCTTGTGTTTTCAGTTAGTAATCAGTCCAAAATTTGTTTTGTCTGATATTTTTTTTATGAATTGTACTGCATGGTACAAAAAATCATGGAAATGAACAACAAAATGAAATGTTAACAAAANAACGTATCGCCTCCATCTTCAGGGAGGCGATACGTTCCTCCAAAACGTCGGTTAACACCACATATACATGGTGCCAAATCCCAGAAGACTGCTTTCTTCATAGTCACTGCCGTGAAAGCCTCAAATCTTACAATGTCAACATAGTTTATATATTTATAAACATGTAATTTCACAATAATAATTATGATATTGAACTGTATTCTGGTGTGCCATGCATGGTGAAGTTTTAAGAATACTGTGATGTATAATGTGTTCTAAGTGCCATCTGCTGATTGTGACATGAAATGCAAGAAATGCTAAACACTGCCACATTGGAGATTTGTAAGCACTGGTTTGAATAACTTAGAACTTGTGTTTCTTTGTTTCAGGATGTCACCTGTATGAGATGATGATTGCTACTGTTCCTAAGCCATGTGTGGCTCTGTTTAATGTACCCAATACACTTGTTATGCAAACTGATCAGCAGAAATGGTCTTGAGCTGAGTTTCAAATCTTGTGATAGTTGTTGCATGTTTATCGTGTCACCATTCCTGGCCTTTACATTATTTTAATCATTTTTGTAATATGATGCTACAAATTGTGTGTCAGGCAGTATATAGTAACTTAAAATTTGAAATACAGGATTGCATCATGTCATCGTAATAAACCTTGGGTACAAAATTGTATGAGCCTTTCATGCAAATATGTACATACAAAATGTGAACCATGTGAATGAAAGCGTGGTTGTAATTAAGCTACGATAAATATTTTATACATATATATATTTCATTTTTGCACATGGAGTCAAGCATTCTCAAACGTTTTACTGCCATACCCCCCACCCATAAATTTATGCAGCACTCCCATCTGTACCATCAAGGGAAAGTGTAGTTCTCTACAATGTTGCAGTTTCATATCGGGCATTACAGTGACAGCAGAAACCCAAATAGCGCCAACAGTAAGCTGTGAGATGTTCTGTATAGTCAGTGAAACTGAAGTGTTTAATGGCTGCAACTGTATTTTCCAAAAGTACCACCTGCTGAATCATAATGACTGACAGACTAGTGAAGTGTGTGGATGCAGCCATATTAAAATAATTCTTGAGAACTCAGTAATCCACAGTTTGAGAAACCATGAGGTAAATTAATTATTTGATTATAATATGCCTTTTATTTGATATCTTAATTTCTGTTGGCTGTCTACACAAGGTGTTTATGTTGCCTCGTTTTTTTCCCCCTAAAGTTTCTCCTCTGTGTAGTATATCCATATGCTTCATGTGTTCATTAGCTTTCCTTCTTCTTAGTTTTCTGTTTCCGGTTCATAGCAACATTTGTCAAAAACTGCTAATTTTATTAAAAATGGAAATTATTATTTCTTTGAATTCATTTACCTACATTTTTTAAATGTGTGATCATTTTCAGTAAGGTGGCAGCATTGTCCTGTCCATATAAAATTCAAGGTTTATGTCACTAGTAACTTGGGAAAAGGGTTTTGATGAAATTCTTCAAAAAGTGCCAGTTTCATATTAGATAAACCGGTTGGTGTAACAGTACATCAGTTGAACACGTAACTTAATTGCTTCGACTAGATGAGTGCTAGTATTGTTACATAATTGTAATGCCTTTGTGTGACTCCATTTGAATATGGATTGCCCATCCCCACAGCCTGACTTAGTACACAATATAAATGTCATTTTCTTTCGTAGTCTTATGGTACTTTTTTGTGGGATTTCTGTTTTTGGGAAATATTTGTGTTTGTCCTCATACAATTGCTCTTACTCTTTTGTGTGCCTTGTACTTCCCAGTCTGTATTGTATTATGATGTATCATAGTGTACCCCTTTTCTGCTTTTAAAGTATGTGATTATTGTTTTCTTTAAGGTGCCTTGAAATTCTCTGTGTTGACTTCCATTTTGGGGCAAGGGTAAACAGTTCTAGAGTATTTTTTTTTTTAAATTTAAATTGAGATCACTTCTCAGGCAAGCTGCCACAGATGTAGCAGGATGTGATTTGTGGGTGCCCTTTGAAAGAAGGGGAGAACAAAGCACTGCTTCCATTCGTGTAAAAGGGATACAAGATGCAATGTGTGATTTTTCATGATGTATCTAGTTAATGTTGAACAGAGTGAACTTTCTCAATTGTCTTACAGGGTTGGAGAGGTGGTATTGACAGTTTACCATGACTGAACACAACTTAGTTTGCATACCAATTGAGCAAAATGAGAATTATGTAAAATCTCCACCAGAAAAGAAATTGTCATAAACGTTTTTAAAAGTATAATTTTTATGTAAAATGTGAATGTACAGGTAAACCTCTGTATATACATTTTTGATCATTGCAAGTTATGGTGAGTGCGCTCACAAACATTTCTACTATTCCTCTATATGAGCCCCCTTAAAAAATTCCGAATAGTACAGCAAAAATAAGTCACTCGTGTAAACAGTATTGCCAGATTATGCTTGCCATAAGCTCAGGTTTGTGTAAGCCATCATTTGAGTTAGACATGTCAAAGCAGTGTCTTCCCATTGCTGTACTTCATGCTAAGTAATACTATTTTGTAAAAGTTCATGCCTAGAAGGAAAAGTGATATGTCACTGGATGTTGGTTTGCCCAGTATTAGAGAATGTCTGGATTCGTATTCACAGCCATTCACGTGACACAGACTTTATGGAATTGAAGCAGAGCAACAGCACACCTACAGGGAGAAAAAATAAATTGTGTCTGAAGGAGAGGGGAGTGTCTCAAAGGAAATTCTGATAAAAGGACTCGAGCATGTTTCAAAATTTGGAAGCTGTTAAACAACAAATTATGGATTTAGACCTGAATGTGGAACGAAGCATGCTAGTTTGCCAAACCCTAGAAAATGGAATTAGCTGCTATTGTAAACTGTGTGAAGGAAAGAAGAAAGTTGCATCTCTTTAATTTATGCTTCACAAATATTTTTCTACAAAGTAGCATATCCATTTTTAACTCGGTTTGTATCCCATTTCTGTAATGAACTTATATTCAGTTTATGTGCTTTTCATTATTCTGTATATTTTTATGTATGTACACAGTTAAAACATATTTTAAAGGCCAAAATTAAGTCTTCTGACAAATGTTGTTAGCCATCATGGATGAATTACAGTTTTTTGTGTTGGTTTTAACTTCAATATATGCTTTTTGGACCTACACTGTACACTAATTGCACATATTAAGCGCACACATATATATATATAGAGGTTTACCTGTATATGTGTTTATTTTTGTTTTCTTTTTCTTTCTTATTTGCCAGATGGGGTGTAAATGTGCATAAAGAGTTGAAGAATATGTTAGGGAAGGAGAATGGGACAAGAACTTCTGATGTGAGGTAAACTGCCTAGAACATCTTTGAAGGTACTTTATAATTTCAGTAGGCAACAGTTTGGAAGAAAGTTCTGTGTTAATGAGTATCTGTGATTTCAGTTCCTTTTATATTTTGAAAATAGAATCTAGTAACTTCTAATGATTGCATAATAACTGTGTCAGTGTTAGATGCCGAGGCGCTTTCGAAGATGTTTTAGACAGTATATTTAAGCTTAAGGTTGCTGTGATGTAATGAAGCAGAAAATTTTGTATCTTTGCTTTGTAGAAGGAAGGTAAAAATAAATGACTGTCCTTCATAAGCGACAGTTCTTGTAATCTGGTTATGTATTTTAGTAGTTTGAGGTGGTGGTAAAGCAAGTTGAATTTGATTTGTTGACTTGCAGCATTTTCTTCGCTCCTTTGAAACTGTTATGCCACGTACTGGGCTGTGTGCTGTTAAGTAGGTACTGAGAAGAACTTTCTCTAGACATCCCACCATCATTATATAATTAATGAATTGAACACAGAAGTGTCCCTTAATTGAACAGGTGCCTTGAATCTTATTCCTCTGAAATATATTTTTCTATAATGAAAATAATTCTGCAAGATTTTAATAATGTATGAGGCATTTGAATACAAATAAGAATGTATTATTGCCTTTGCAACTGCAAGACATCCAACATTTAAGGTGCATATAGTCATGCATAGGGGAATTGTTAGGTGTGTATTAAAGTTGCTCTTTATTGGTCAAGGTTGTCTACTATTTCTTTAAATAACATAAAATTGTTTAGAATTATGGAACATTATGTTTATTTCAAGAAGGAAAGGTGTCATACTGTTACGGGAGAAGATAGTATGTATTCATTTGGAACTCATAGTTTGGAAGCGGTATATTTTTGGTAAGAAAAATGTGTTATACATGAAGTATGGATATTGCTAGTTGACAGGACCTTGGAATATGTTCTGGTTATGCCAACTTATGATAAAATCGGGAATCGTTTGCCACAATAATTAGCAGATGCCCCTTAAGAATAATTATGGTCTCTGCCCCCAGCCTTGCATACAGGGGTATCAGTGGCCGTTTTTCGCAGAAGTGGAGTGGCGAGGGTATGAAACAGAATCTTCCATCACGACCTTAAGCTACTTTTAAGCAGCCTCGCTCACAGTCTTATTTGGCAATCTTTTGTTAAGCAATGGCGCTGCTGTCGTTCGACTAATGCGCTATCCTGCGGCCGGCGCAGGAAGTACGGTTGGAGTTACCATATATGTGCGACGCGTGCTTCCATCTCAAGGCAGAAGTTTAAGTCATACGCGCAGCTGTTTTATAGCGTTGCTAAGGAAAGCAGACTCGAGTGCAACACCACAAACAAACAGAGCGTAAGTGAACGTGGTTAGATTTTTCATCTTTTGTAGTTGAATTGTGTAGTGAAACCCGCGATGTTTGTGGTTGACTTTTCTATACAGTGACTTTTGTGTCAGGAAAACTGTGGCAGCAGTGTCGCAAATTATTTTGTTAAACTTGAATTCCATTTAATTGTATTCAAGAAATGGACGAAGAAGATGCCGGTGGCGGAGTCTTGAAATCACCAATCAGACGCCTGGGGTCTACAAGAAAGCTGCTCATCTTCAATAGTAAGCGGAGTGAATTAATTAATGAATTATAACCACCGTACACATTATTCACCTTTTACGTGGTGTTAATTAATAGTAGGGGGATAAACTTGTTTTGTGAAGTTGATTAGTCGTTTCATTTGATGTTTACGTATAGCTGCAACAATGATGCCTTGTATCGTACTAACAATGGAATCGATATATAACAGTGTGATATTTAAGAACTCCATGTTATTTGGTATATTCTGTTCAGCAAGTGATGAAGAAATTTAAATTAAAGATTTTTTTTTTATTTAGGCAAACTTTCTCACGGGGAGCCCTGTCTTATGGGATATAACGCCGTGTGGTCCGTTGAAAGTCTGTATGCAAAGCAAAATATTTGTATCTTGCTTTGCTTATTTTTCGACCATGAAGTTGGAGGTGACAGGTTTTTTTTTCCGAAACGTCGATTGACTTTCAACGGACAACACGGCGTTATGCCTCAGAAGACAGGACGCTTCTTAACCACCCCTGTGAGAACCTCAAATCCAACATTTTTTCATATTTTCTAAATGCCATCTTATTAGTATCGAATGAAGACTGTATTGTGCTTTACTCTAAAAGTAGTGGTTTAATGTGTTTCGCATGTAAGCTGTGGTAAATTTCTTGAAATGGACACATATCTGAATGGTATAATTCTGTACGATATTCCAGTTTACTTTGAGCTATAAAGAATTCATTTACGCGTAAATAATGTACTCGCAGTAAATTTGAGCTGGTAGCTGTCGTCTGGATGATGTATCCAGGCTTATGTTGCCAACCACCTTCCCCCTGGATAGAGTACATACACTGAACGTTGAAAAGGGGGCGCCGAGGGGAGAGATCTCGCGTCTTTATCCATTTTCTATTTCGAGTAGCAGTAATATGGAGTTTCTGCTGTAGACCGCTGTTTGTACACTGCACGCATACTCAACATGTGAATAATACACAGGCCCTGAAGGAAGATTTCGGACTATAAAATGTAGTAATGTATATTTTCACGTGTAACATTGTTACTTCAATGCGCTAAGGGTGCTGGTATGGTAGACTATACTACACGTGACTCCTCAGGGTCTAACGTTTATTGTGAACAGTTTTCTACTAAGTAATGTCTTCAGGGCCGGTCACAGTAGCCGAGCGGTCTAAGGCATGCACTGTCTCCGCTCCTTCAGAAGCTGGGATCGTTGGTTCGAAGCCCACTCAGGGCATGGATGTTTGTGTGCTTTTTTCTGTGTTTGTGTACAGGTAGAGGCCTTGCGACGAGCTGATCACCCGCCCAAGGAGTCCTACCGTATGTCCAAGATCTAGAAAAACCGAAGTGAACAGAGAAGTTCATGGAGGTAGGCCTAGGCCCACTGGGGCTGTAGTGCCAAGGAAAAAAAAAATTCTTCTGGATTTTGTTTATTTTTTACTGACTTTCTAATAGAGATTATGACCGAATAAGTAATAGAGGTTAAAGGCGGATAGAGGGTGTCGCATGGTCAGGGCAACGGATCCCCATGGCCGTTAATCTCGGTTTTATAGACCGGACTTTCAGCTGCAACCCACGAATTAAATGTTTCCGGAAACGCGTATCAATGTTGATATTATATTTTATGTTGGTATGTGGAGCTCGTGCCCAAAGTTTATCCACACTCTGTATATCTGGTCGTATTTTTTTAATAATTTCCATGCATAATATAGGTATCTGGTTTATGGAACACATTATAGCATAAACGTATGCGTTGTCTGTTATGTTAGTCCTTTGCTCAGAAGGACAATGCGAGGGTTCAGAAAGATGGGTGAACCGCCGGTGGGTGGGGTGGGGGGACAGTTGCTGCATCTGTAGAAACCGGTGGGGCCTCCGCGTCTGATGCAGTGCTGCGGGGGGGGGGGAGTCGTGTATGCATGTCTACTTCTGCTCTCAGCATGAAGCAGCATATTCCAGACTGCACGGTGTCATAAACCAGAATATTATAACATGTATCTTCAGTGTCATGAAAACCACAAATATCATTTGTATATGTCTTCATATCAAAGTATGATGTTGCATTGATGTATCAAACTCCGTGGACTGTAGTCCGCAAGCGAACTATACCGACCGAGCGACCGCCGCTTGTCAGCGAAGTTAGTGCCAACTTTTGAGGATAGAGGGTGTCACGTGGTCAGCGCAACGGATCTCCACGACTGTTAATCTCGGTTTTCTAGACCGCAGCCGCTATTTCCTTGAAATGGCTTTTCAGTCATTCTCATGAGGCTAAGTGGACCCCGTTCCAGATCCACTACTTCTCAGAAAAACTGGTAGCGCCTGGAATCAAACCCGGGACCTCACTTACTCATCCATCTCCCTCTTTAACGCAATTTAGAAATGTTCACAATCTCTCTTTAATTTAAAATAACATAAAAATTACATCAGTTTCTCCTTGTTACTTCGCCATCTTCACGCAACTGTTCACTTTTGAAAACTGTCGCAGTGCACTAAGATTTTAATGTATTTCCATGCTATTGCATTAGCGTTGTTCATAGTATAATACGTTTGTCCAAAAATAAAACGGTTTCTCCGTTCTTATTCCCAAACGTATTTTAGTCTAAACAACGATATAGATTAGCATGGAAATATATTAACTCAACATTTAGTGAGTGCAGTGCAGCGGTTTTCAGAAAGTGAACAGTTTCCTGAAGATGGCCAAGTAAGGTCGAAATATGTAGCAGTTGATATGATTTGAATGCTATTTAAATGAAATAGAGATTCTGAACATTGTTAAGTTTCATTAAAGACGGAGGTGAATGATATCAAGTATTCTTGAAGGATGTAGACGAAATTTGGTACTTGCTTTCTACACTGGGGTTCCCATTTCATTTTTCTCCGCTTTCCACTGTTGCTTCTCCCACTGGGGGAGGGGTGCGATATCACGGACTAGGCGGTACATTATCGCATCCCCAGTCTTTCATATTCGGATTTCGTCTCTGATTCGTCACGTGACTAGTCACGGAGTGAGGATTTTGGTTCTTGCCCCCTATAATCTTTGCTTTACACGAAGCTCTAATCACACCGTGAGTTCATATATACAAACGGTGTATTGAAAGAAGTGCATTTATGACATAGAATTAGCTTGATATCCCTGTGGAGAGACTGTTAAGGGCAATTGGGGGGAGGGGTAAATTTATTTCTCTCTGGGGCGATATTGGGTTATTTCGAAAGAAAAAAAGAACTGCAAGAGAGCGAAGCTTCCTGTCTCTTCCTGTCGAGCAAGTTTTCATAGATACATACTCTGAACCGTTAGCTTATTTGGGGATTCCCCTGCAGTGTAACATCTCAGGAGTCGTTGATTTATCTTTGACAGTGTATCTGTGTGCATACTTTGCTGTGTCACGTGCTGTATCACAGGTTGTACCAGCTGACATGCGCAAATTATCATCACGCACCAACCTATCGTGTTACTTGTCCTGATGTGTAGTCGTTCAGCCCATAAGGAAGCAACTTTGAGCGTTTAGATAAACAAATTGAGAATGTGTTGAGTTCGCATCACCTCATACACTTGCCAGAACGTACCGCAGATCACAAGATTCAACACCGCCAGTAGCAGATCGTACCACTGGACACGATCCTGAGCCAGTTCCATCCACCTCCCATCCTCAACCCATTTCCCTAAGATCCATCTTACTAACTAACTCTCTGGTAGCAGAACCCGAAGGTTCAACACCGCTAGTACCAAAGCCTGCCAATGGAGACGGTCCTGAGCCAGTTCCATCCACTTCCCAACCTCACAACCCATTTCCTCAAGCCCCACCTTTCAGTGCCTAGATGTGAGTTTGACAAGACTCTCGTATAAGCCCGAATGTAAGGGGGTCCCCTGTTTTCTAAGAAGCAGAGCCCCGCCATGTATTCCAGTCAATGGAGTATTTCTGCAATCATCGTATATTCATAATCAGGTTTATTCCATTCTAATTAACTTAAAGGAAATCTTTAAGCAGCATTAGCTTCCTGAATGTATGGAGATACTAAAAATTATAAAATTACCAAGTGTAGTTGAGTTCGAGTCTAGACGGCTACAAAGAAACAGAAAATTTCCAGGACTAATTCAAGAGACATTGTCATTTATGTTTACTTCAGAAACGCGACACGGAACGCAGTGTGAGGTTGGGAGACTCGTGATACCAAATCTCACTTCTCTGTAATTAATGGTTCAGGAGGAGGCAAAAGTAAAGCTATCCCTGTACCAGACCGTGAGACATTTAGGTTCCCACATTTTCTAGACAATCGGCTCACAGATTACGGTGAGGTTGCCCACTGCCCGCCTTTTACCCCCAGGAATATACCTGGTACTCATTTCTGTTAGAGGCTGAGTGGACCCCAGGGCCATAGTGCGGCTGGAAGGATTAGGTCCATTTAAATGTGGAATATTTTGCAAGTGAAGGGCTGAGAGTCGCCTTTTTAAGGCACTTCAAGAAGAAAGGATTGAGGCTTCGAAACAGTGCTCACGTACCCGGAAACACGTGTCGGAAGTGTGTGTGTGTGTCCTTGGTATCGCCGCCCCAACAGCTGGTGAGCTGTGTGACCTGCACGTTATGTAATGTCCTAGGTATCCAGGACAGTTGTATTTCAGCATCCTGTTACAGAATGCAGAGGCACAGACTTCTTGCAGTGTTCGTAGACTGGTCATGTAGTTTGAGTCTTCTACAAGAGTATCATTGGCAGAATAGCCCATTTTGAGCCATAGCCTCCAAGAGAAGATTCTGCCAGATTGCTTCCGGTTTGGTTTTCACTTATTTGAATTTCTCAATATTTTTTTTTCGCAGAACAATATTTTCGTTAGCTTTTTTTTTTTTAGTTTCTTTGGTTGGAGTGAGACTGAGTCCACTTGGTACGTCGGCTACTAATTGGCCTCTTGCACTAGCCTCAGATGACAGATGATGATTAATGTGGAGCAGTCAGTGGAATGCTAATTGATAAGGGAAATCGAAATACTTCAAGAAAACCTGCCCCAATACCACTTTGTCCACCACAGATCCCACATGATCTGACTTGGGCTCGAACCTGGACCGCCGCGGTGGGAAGCCAGAGACTGTCTGAGTTATAGCACGGCCTTTTTACGGAGCAGGGTCGTCAGCCCTGCGTCCAACCCACAACATGGAGGACCAGGTCCCCGAACTTATGTGTAAGCCCACAGTGACAGGTCGGCCCAGTTATACCCCAGGTGCCGCGTTCTCCTTTCGTCGCCTTCTGCGACTCGCAGGGCTAGGGTGGAGGTATTCTAACCCACCTCCACACGCTGCTTCTGCAACATGTTTCGACCTTATAAGGTCATTGTCAGGTAGATTATATACGTAGCTGTTGTGTGTATTGCTTATAGTTCATTGTTCTAATACGTTAAAATTTTGGTAAAAATGATGTCTGAATTGTTGCTGAACATTGGTAAAATTACAAGTATCAAGTTTTTGGACATTATCCTTCATCTTGTCTGTATTTAAAAACCGTCCTGTTTATTTTTGAAAACACAACGTTTCGGAGACTGGATTCTGTCTCCGTCCTCAGGTAAAACCTACTCACTTGTGTTTTCAAAAATAAACAGGACGGGTTTTAAATATAGACAAGACAATGGATAATGTCCAAAAACATGATACTTGTAGCAATGTACCATCATCACAAACTTTTAGATATTATTGTTAAAACTGATTAACACTTTGCTTGCCTTTCCAGTTGATCTTTTATTGTGCTGTATACGTTGTTGTTGTACGGTATGACACAGTTTTCTGTGGTTTTCATGCATGGTAGATGGTTATCCCAGCTTCATCCTTCGTAGTTCCAAATATTTTCTTGAACATTTTATATCAAACACCTGTCATATATATTGTCACGATTTGGGGGTTGCTCGTGACCAACAGACGGAGTTTTGGATTGGATGCTTGCACTTATTGACCACTCATACACAGTACATGGAACTACAGGCAATTACAGTGCTATCGCTGATTTACACACATTGCAATTCGCCGTTACACACTCACTAGGATTCTCAATCTTCACTAGTCGTATCCTGGCAACGGATTTATAACCGTCTCACTGTAATCTCAAATCACACATGAAGTCTTTGCACAGTCTAATTCATTTCTTGCAATTTTTTCTCAATTTCCTTCGACTGCCATCTCTAGAACTCGACCCAATTCTCGACAACTCTCTCAAGCATACTCTTCCTCAACTGAACTCTCTCAGCTTATGATAACTTACACTTCTCCACTGACTCTTTCTTCGTAACAACTTTATACGGACCACGCAGAAAAAAGACAGCCTATGTTGTAAAGGAGACATGTTTAGTGATCCGTTGCCTACGAATGGGCGTCAAATTGTTGCGCGCGTTTGCTTCGTGTCAATATGTTTACCGAGCCGTTGCCTAGCAATGGGTATACACGTCACAATATGATTCGGCACGCAGAGGGTTACGTTTCACACCTATGCACGCGGTGAAGACATCAGATAGTTCCCTTGTCCAAGTACCACGTCATGAAGACGTATGAGGGAGTGGATGTCAGGTTCCACGTATGCATAGGCTCCCTTTCCATGATCAGTTATGGTGCGTCTTATCGAATAATTGAGCTAAGTGGAGCTGTTTCCTCGCAGCGACACGATCGATCATTGGGTCGCCAAGACGCGCCACAAATGCATCTTAACACCTGAATTGCTTGGATATAATCAGCTTAACGCTTCGGCCACTTGAATCTGAAAGGGGAGATGGACGCAATGGTGGTGAAGAGAAAGACGCCTGCCTGGAATCTAACCCCGGACGTTTATTCCGAAGGCTGTCAAATCAGTAGGGAAACTTTTGTTAGAACTCTTGGCAATCCTGCACGAACGAAATGACAGTCGAAACTGGATCCGTGAGGTAGGAGAATTTTGCTGTAGCCAGGTTGGATACCTTTGCGAATCGCATTTCTGGATGTCATATGAGAAATCTCGGAAGCTTTGTAAATACTGCCTCAAATCAATAGAACTCGAGAAATATGTGTTCACGTTTCCTAGCAACGGGACTTCGCTGTACTTTGCATCACCTTAGTAACTTGAATCCGATGCTGTGCCTTCGTTGTGCTAAACTTGTTTCAGAATTAAACTTCTTCTTCACTTCCCGCCTGCTTTCATCGTATAACTTTTTTTTTTCTTTTCTTTTTCTATTGAAGTAGACTGCCTCAAAAGTTTCTTTAGCATTTTTATCAGAGAACTTGCTCCTATTGTACACGAGGGCTGGCGCAGTTTCAATATGAGGATGCCGGCGCATACAAGTTTTTTCTTTTCTACTGAGCCCTTACAGCTTAGAGCTGGGATAGCGCAGTTGGTATAGCGACTGACTACGGGCTGGACGACCGAGGAGTCAGAATCGAGTCCCAGTGGGGTCAAGAATTTTCACTTCTCCATGTTATGCAGAGCGGCTGTGGGGCCCACCCAACCTCCTATACAATAGGTACCGGTGGCTCTTTCCCCGGGGGTAAAGTGGCAGGGGCGTGAAGCTGACCACTCAACTCCAGCTAGTGTCGAGGTCACAAAATGTGGATCTAAACATCCACCTCCCCATACGCCTTCATGGCGTAGTGCTTAATTAATTAAACACAGGGACAATTTTACCATACCTTACTGGGCCCTTACAGCAGTGTTCCTCAACCTGTGTGCCGCGACATTCCGAGTAGAGCACGAAGAATATATTTTGCAGTTTACGCAACATACATACATAGAGCTTTACAGACAGCGAGTGGTGTGTACCCGTAGCTAACTTACGACAATCTGAAGCGCCTCATATGACGTAACTTAATACGGCATCGTCATAAACCACGGTGCATAAACTTCCTGCTTTGCATGCGGCCCACATCGCTGGCGCTTCCGGCGTGTCTGTGTGCCGACACACCGTCATCTTATCGGTACACGTAAACTGATCACTGTTGACACATCATCAGTAGCGGGTCTCTGGACACGAGAGTATCATAAATATGTATTTCTAGCTGATTGAGGCACTATGCTACAAGTCCGAAGGTCGCGGGTTCGATTCCCGATGTGGTAATTGAATTTTTCAGTTCACCTAATCCTTCAAGCCGCACTATAGCCGTGGGGTCGACTCAGCGTCTAACAGAAATGAGTACCAGGAATCTTCGTGGGGTAAAGGGAAGCCGGCGTGTAAGGCTGACAACCTCACCCCCATCTGTGAACCGATTTTCCAGAAAATGTGATAGCCTCCACGTTTCAGAGCCCTATGGGCCTTCACGGCCTGTTATAGGGATACCTTTACCTTTTTTTATGAAGCAGGGTAGGTGAGAGCCGTCATAGCTCAGTGAGTACAGTGGACTGGCTGTGACTGGATGGCCGGTGAATTGGGATTCGATTCCCGGTAGAGGCATAGATTTGTCTTTTCTCCACAGCGTCCAGACCGTCTCCGAGGCCAGTCACGCCTCTTGTCAAACGAGTAGTGTAGGTTGGTTTCCAGTGGATGAAGCGGCCGTGGCGTGAAGCTCACCACTGTATCTAGTGAGGGAATATACCTCCACACGTAATATTTCTTCGTGACGTGCTTAATTGAGCTAAGAGATAGTTTTGCCATTGCTACAATGGACACCCTATGTGTAAACCATTTTGTTCTGAAACAGAACCTAAAACATTTCTCTTTCCACGATGAATTTCATGTAAAGGAACTGTCTTTTATTTCTTCCCCTGCCGCTTTGGCCTCCGGGGAGAGAACTACCGATACCCACTCAGTACGAGACTGGGTGTGCCCCAGAGCAGGTTTAGACGCCGTGGAGAAGGGAGAAATCTTGCACTGCTGCGAATCGAACCTGGGCCATGCAACCCGTAGCCCGTCGCTCTTTCCCCTGGTGGGTTAAAGTGGCAGGGGCTTGAAGCTGACCACTGACCTCTATCTAGTGCCTAGGTCGTGAAGAGTGGAGCTATATACCCACTCCCCCATGTGTCTTGATGACATAGTGCTTAACTAATTAAGGACAGGGACAGCTTTACCTTGTCTGTACCATATGAAGTCCGATTCTTGGTTTATTTAACGACGCTTTCTGTTGATAAGGTTATATAGCTTCCAGTAATAGAATGATTAGCGAATAATGAATTGGACAGGATGTGGAAGGTAACGGATATGCTGTGCTGAAATTTACCTTAAGAAGGTAAATACCATGAAAACTCTCCTTCAGGATAGCTTTACGAGCCGAGATTTGAATACGGGACTTCTCTGCTACGAATCAGGATGGCCGACAGCTGCAGTAGACCGTTTCGTTGCCTTCTGTTGCTTCGCGTTTCCATGGTAACCTCTGGAGCCTCTTGTTATACGTGTATGATGACAGACCTGTTTCCTTCACTCATCTGAGACATAAAATAAATTGAAATTAGAAGACCGAGCGTTCCTAACGACATCTGTGTGTAGTGCGGAGAGACTGAACAGCACTAATCATGTCGGCAGGTGGTTCGGGCTAACAGGAGTGCGCATAAAATTCTGAGTAGCCGAATAAGAACGAAAATATTGATCAATTCAGGGGCGCGGTTTGCGATCAGAGGTATCCCCCCCCTTCAGGTCACCCTTGTGAGGGGATCGTGTGAGTCGTGTGCATGTGCCATGTTAATTAATTATATTTCGCCGACAGTTTTATATTGTTTACGTTGTTTTTGAGAGGAAGGGAACGCCGATTGCTCAGTCGGTAAAGTGACTAGGTTACGGGCTGGACAGAATTCGGTACCCTGCTGGGGCAGCATCCAAGCTGACTTGTGCCCACTCAGCCTCGTACCCTGTGGCTTCTTCCTGGAAGATAAAGTTTGCCGGGGCGTGAAGCTAACCACTAACTTCCATATAGTGCCGAGGTTAAGAGCGTGTCGAGATGTCTCCACCCCCTCCATACACCTTCATGACATGGTGCTTAGTTAAGCATGACGACAACTTTACAATTATTTCTAAAATAAAAATGGAACACTGATATATTGGGTTTTTGGACTTCATCCATCGTCCTGGTTTTTAAGGTAACTAATAAAAACACAACGTTTCGGAAACTGGATCTGTTTCCGTCCTCAGGTGAAGGAAAACACCTATTCTGTTGGGTCCGCTAGAAAGAGCTAGCCTCAATCACTGGAATTAATAAAAATGGAAGCATATCCGGTCGGTCGTTTAAATTGCCGCTGGTTTCGCCAGCACACTGATTGCTGGTTGCGGGACCTGTGACCATATTTGTCTCATGACTAGGTGTACCAGATGGATATGGTTTTGCTTTTATAACACCGCTATCCTTCCCTTTATGACTAGGTTTCCCAACTAGTCTCTTCCTTCGGTTTTTCTACCAAAATGTTTTATACGCTTGTGATTTTTTCCCACTTGATGTGTTAGAAAAAATGTCAGATTATGACACTGTATAGTTTTGTAGGTGAATACTGACGTTTCTGAGGAAAACTTTGGCTCTATCTTCAGGGCTGAAATTGTGTTGGTTCCAGAATTAGCTCGCTTTTACAGGCTTGATGCACGGATGGCTTTCAGGTGACTCACTAACAACAATTTCGTGTTCCCGGCAAGGGCAGCCATTTCTCTCAATTGGATTCGTGCTAGTGAAGAACAAACCAGTGTGCTCCTTGAATGGGTCGTTTCATTGCGCATTTTCCTTTCGATTCCCCGGATTTAATCCCTATCTTTGCGTCACGTGACCGCCATTCTTGGAGCTGCGTGTAGAATCGAGGCAATTGCCTCTGTTTACACAGCTTCCCTTAAAATTTTGAGATGACGGCAACGCATTGCTTCGAAATGTCTGTACAGGACTACACTGTGTCACAGTACAGAATACCACAAACTGAATAATCATCGCCGAAAACCTGAAAGCTTGTATAAACAGGATTTTAGGTTTTCGGCCGTGACTGTCCGCCAGCTCTGCGAACCAAAGTAAGTCATGGTCATTGTTGCCAACCTTACTGAAGAAATGTTTGAATTTCCCGCCTGCGTATTAGTACCGGAAGTAGGTTGAAAATAGAATCTAGTAAGAAAGCAGTTTTCTGGGATGTGGCACCGTGTAGATGTGGTGTTAACCGACGTTTCGGAAGAACGTCTCAGCAAATCATGGAAGCCTCTCATCTATTTCCTAAACGCCCCCCCCCGGACATTACGCCAGATCCACAAGGCCACACAGTCCATGATCGACTCACATAGCTACCTCCCCCCCAGCTTAAGGGTTAATGCCCTCAAATTAACCCGCCTTTCTCCCCTGACACAATACCCTATACCTGCTCTAACCTTGCTCCTGTCCCAGACCCTTCCCCTCTCCCTCTCCACTGATTTCCCATGTAGACTTGTCCCATTCTTCCCTGCTCTCATATAGCTGAGTTTATTTCAAACATTAATCTGCTTGCACCTGTTCTCACTGTCTCTTCGCTTGCGGATTTTCTTATTTTTCCTTCTACCCTGAAGATGGAGGCGATACGTTCCTCCGAAACGTCGGTTAACACCACATCTACACTGTGCCACATCCCAGAAGACTGTTTTCTTCATAGTCACCGCCGTGAAAACCTCAAATCTTACAGAATCTTAAGTTTATAAAGATGATATAGTGGGTGACGTCATTAACTGACGTCAACGCGCCCCTGTTCCTGTAGTGGACTGAATATATAATCAAACGTAGAAGGAAGAGTGATCCCCTTCTTTCGTTGAAGTGGAGGCCCGATTTCAGAACACTTAGAAGTGTGGAAAGAACTAAATTATGGTCGTATGCCCTGACGGCGCCCCGAAACCAAGAACGGCTATGCTGGCGAGGACCAGCAGAAATTTACTGGACTGGACACCCAATATCGCCAAGGAAACTGCACAAAGTTTCGAATGCAGTTGCATTAATTGTATTATTACTTATTGATTTGCTGATGCTGCATGTTGACAATACCTATGCATGTGTCCGCTGTGTTCATTCCGGCAACACAGCGCCCGGCGCGGATAGATGTCCCCTCTTCATCGTTGTGACAGCTTTGTTTGATGTCTCTTTCAACTGTCGTCTGAGTCCGTGGAGAGGTTGTTAATGTGATTCGGCATGAAGGTGATGCCGCTCGTGGTTACTGCTACTGCATACGGACTGGACGGCCGAGGGGTCGGAGTTTGAGTCCCAGTAGGAGTAAGGCTTTGGCCATGACATAGCTCAGGCGGTTAGCGGTGGCTTCCCACCGCGGCAGCCTGGGTTCCAGCCCAGGTCAGGTTATGTGGGATTTGTCATGGACAGAGTGGCACTGGTGCAGGTTTTATCTGAGTACTTAGGTTTCCCCTACCAATTCTCATTCCACCGGGGCAGGTACAATAGGCCAAACAGTGGCCGACGTAGCAAGTGGACTCAGTCTCATCCTACCCCAAGAAACTAAGCTAAAAACAGTACTGCGGTATAGCGACGGGCTACGGGCTGGACCGTCTATGGGTAGGAGTTCGAGTCCCGGTAGGGGCAAGATTTTTCTCCTTTCCAAGTCATCCAGACCGGTTCTGGGCCCACCCAGCCTCCTATCCAGTGAGTACTGGGTATAAAACGACTACGGCGTGAAGCTGACCACTCACGTTCAACTAGTACCGATATTGATAATACATGGATCTATACATTCATTCCCCCATACACCTTCATGGCGTGGTGGCTAATTAAGCACAGGGACAGCTTTACCTTTACCGAATTCAGAATCTTTCCCCAGAAATCCGGATTGTCCGGAACAGTGTATGTTGAGTGGCATTCGGACCGTTTTTATGGCCATGTTAAGTGAAATCTATAATAATAATAATAATAATAATAATAATAATAATAATAATAATAATAATATTATTATTATTATTTAAAATATAATTTTTGTATTATAATGGGA
>NW_019725840.1:137995-148814 GCF_002891405.2 Cryptotermes secundus | reverse complement strand
GGCTCACAGATGGCGGTGAGGTTGCCAGCCTTACGTGCCTGCTTTCCTAACCGGATTTCGCGTTTATGCTTATCAGAAGTTGAAAGCATGAATTTCAGATCGTTAAAATTTGGAATATGAAAGTTGCTGCAGAACATTTCTTTGAGTTCAAAGCGTCCGAAGTGACTATGAAAAGCGCAAGTTTTTTTATTTAATTTGGTTGCTAATTTACAATCTACTCTAGTGACAGCAGAGCAATGAGTCAATGTTCCAGTGCCACAGTAGCTTATTGTGATTACCATCCACTGATGGTCTTCACGCGTCTCCTAGGTTAGGTCTTCTGTTCGCCAGGGGTTGAGCGGCGGGTTCATTTATTGGATAGTTGTCGTGGTCTATATTTGGTGGCTTTTTTGTTGATGACTTCCTTTATTAAGGGTATTCCGAGATCTGCATGAAGGGTTTGATTGGATACGAACCATGGGGCGTTTGTTTGAGCGTAGCATTTTTCACTGGAACGTTTGTAATACTTTCGTATTGGAGGGTTTGCTGCATCCAAAAATGTGAAAACAAAGCGTGAAATCCCTGTATTGACCTTTTCAATGTCAAAGACGCTATATCTCATATAGAAACGCCACTGCTTTCTGACCTCCGTATGCTGTTAGTTAATAGTGTCGGTTAAAGGAAACACCTGTTCAAACCGAACTAACTTGCCGTGATGTTTCAAGAGCCCAGTTCGTGAGTTGCTGTGGAAATACGCAAACAGAATGAGTCCTATTTTTTTAAACTTGACATAAAGAAAAAAAAATCTTAATTTCCTTCACGGTGGAAATACGTTTCCGGTTTTGAGTGGAGAACATTTCTTTTTAGATTTAAAGACACGGTTGTGGGAGTCAAGACATCATATCTCGCTACGTCATAACACGCAGGCATTTTAAAAAGATGTTATTGTTCTCTGGTACACGTTTGCAGTTATTTAAAGATGACGTATTCCCCCACAGTGCACTACATGCTGGAGAAGAAAGTAGTGCTTACTTCACACACCTAGAATAACAGATCCACAGCCCAAAACACTAAAATGTTACAAAACGGCTGTTTGAATTATCGCTTGTATTTATACGAATACGTGTTAAGTGAAGGAGGTGGGATAGGCAGAGAATGTAGCACGCATGGGTCGAAGAGGAATGCATATAGAGTTTCTGTGGAGAAGCCAGAAGGACAGAGATCACTAAGAAGCCCTAGACGTAGGTGGGAGGATAATATTAAGTTGGATCTTCGAGAAATAAGATGGGGTGGTAATAAAGGTAAAGATGTCCCTGTGCAATTATGGCGTATGGGGGAATGGATGCATAAATCCACATTTTCTCGATCTCGGCATTAGCTGGAGGTGAGTAGATGGGGTGGTATGGGCTGTATTTATCTGGCTGAGGATAAGGTCCAGTGGAAGGGCTCTTGTGAAGACGGTAATGAACCTTCGGGTTCCGTAAAATATTGGGAAATTCTTGAATAGTTCCGTCTCATTTCTTGACGCTGTGGAAAAGAGAAATGCGATAGTTTTGCCTGGAGTCGAACTTCGCCCAATCTGCAACCAGTCGTTTTACCGATTGAGCTATCTCCGCTTTGTACCACTGCATATCTAAAGGCGCGTCCACATTACTCGTCATGTGACTCGCTATGCTCGAGAGTAATGTGGACGATATGACAAGTCACGAGACAAGCAAATTTTTAATTTAAAAACTATAGGAAATAAATTAAAATACGACTACAGCCTATACACGGGGCACGCGGTAGCGTAGTGGTTGAGGCACTATGCTACAAGCCGGAAGTTCGCGGGTTCAAGTCCCGATGAAGTCATTGGATTTTTTTAAATTAACCTAATCCTTCCAGCCGCACTATGGCCCTGGGGTCGACTCAGCTTCTAACAGAAATGAGTACCAGGAATTAATTAAATAATTTCCTGGGGAGTAAAGCGCGGCCGGCGCGTAAGGCTGACAGTCTTACCGCCATCTTTGAGCCGATTGTCTAGATCAGTGGTTCTCAACGTTTATGGGACCACGGCCCAGTAAGTTCTTTCTTTATAAGACGAGGGCCCAGTCCCAACAAATTTACTCGTAAATACCTTTCCAGTTTTGTTAAAGTTCATGCATTAAGCTAACTATAAAATATTTATTCATGAAATGTGCTTAGAAAATGAAAATGACAAATTTCAGAAGAGCCTCTCGCGGCCCAGTGTAATTGATGCCAGGGCCCACTACTGGGCCGCGGCGAGGCGGTTGAGAAGCACTGGTCTAGATAAATGTGGGACCCTCAACGTCTCACAACCCTATGGGCCTTCACGACCTGTTACAGGGGTAGCTTTACTTTTACTTTTTTACTACAGCCTATACACACTACGAGTAAATATACGGATCCTCACGCGCCGAAGCCTGGCGAGCAACTGAAGTAGTGTGGACGAAGATTTACGAGCACAAGTAAAAGCCAGACGAGTCTCCCGACGAGCACAAGCACGAGCAATGTGGACGCTCCTTAAGAGAAACTCAAAAATGAATTCTGCTGTTTTTCTGCAGAGCCCGGAAAACTGGCTTGAATTTTTGCGGTGGTATCAGATATACCCGTCGCTTGCCATTTCCATTAAGCTGTTTCCTTCTTGGAGGGAAATGAGACTAAGTAGGGGTGTCTTTTTCCTCCTTTTCCTCCATATTTGATCTCCCCCTGGCCGTCTATTCATATGGCGGTACTGAGTGGTGTGTGGCGTGTTGGAAAGGACGGGCTTAGAGATACGCTTGCTTGTTCATGAGATTAATCAAAAGTGTTACTGTCGTTTCAATGGAAGGTGTGTTTTTCAGCTGATTTCTCAAAGATATTTCCTTCGGAAATGATAATTCGATGCGGGAGAATGGATGAAGACTAAAAGTAAATTTTGTTTCCCGTAGCTTTTCTCCCATTAGGATATTGAATGTAGAACTATTGCTGTTTCGATCTGCCTGGATGTGGAAGTGTGTAAAAAGGAAAACGTAAAGCTCTCCCTGGGGTCGACTCAGCCTCAAACAGAAATGTGTACCAGGAATCTTCCTGGGAGCAAAGGGAGGCCGGCTCATAAGGCCGACAACCTCACGGCCATCTGTGAGCAGTGTAGAAAATGTGGGAGCCTCGACGTCTCACAACCCTATGGGCCTCCAAGGCCTGTTACAGGGATAACTTTTGGTATATATACTAGAGTTTTTATGCAAAACTGTAAATAGTAGGTATCCACAAGGAGCCGGGCTCTTGACAACTTGCTATGTAGAATTCTGACATGTAAAGTTGTAAATATAGATGACATTTACTGCTGACAACAAATGATAGACCCGTCCCCTCGTCAGAGAGGTCGCTGCACATCGACAAAACCGCAACTGTATGACAGTAATGAACGTTTGGTCCTGGGCCCCAGATGGGGCTAGACACCAGGACAGACTGGCCAACCTACAGGCAGTCGTAACGTGGCTTGACTTGCAATTAGTTCTTGACGGAACTCCTTGTTATCTTATGGTATTTCGGTCATAGTGAAATTATGGTATTTTTATATCTGTCAACGATTAAGAGCGCATTTGTCTAACTTATTTCTAAAGGAGGAGTGCGTGGAGGAAGACGTTCGAGGATAACCAGCATTCTTACGTAACACCTGCCACTTGTCTATGGCCTTTCCTTTATAATTAGTTGGGCACTGGCAGAGTGACCTTCAGAAAGGTTACACAAGGCCAGTGTCACGTAGGCCTATCGCGCACAGATAAGCTGCTCTTTACCGTGGTGTCCTACACACACTTCCCGTCTACCTATAGGAGTACATTTTTCTTCAGCTTTGTACCTCAGAGTAACTTAGCTTGGTTCTCTGTTTTGAATGATAGTTGTAACTGAATTTGGTACTTCAGACTTTTCAATGTTAAACGGTAAATCTATCCCTGTAACAGGCCGTTGAAGCCCATAGGGTTGTGAGATGTTGTGGCTCACAGATGGCGGTGAGGTTGTCAGCCTTACGCGCAAGCCACCCGCCCTTTATCCCCAGGAAGATTTCTGGTGCACATTTCTGTTAGAGGCTGAGTCGACCCCAGGGCCATAGTGCGGCTGGAAGGATTAGGTCAATTGAGAAATCCAATGCAATCTGTAATTGAACCCCACTACCGTACGGCTTGTAGCATAGTGCCTCAATCAACTAAGCTACCGCGCGGCCCCCTTCTCAGTGTTACGCGCGTGGCGTCTCGATTGTAAGGACTGATCTCGCCTTTCTGAATTTATTTGCTTCTTGAGAAGACAAATCGGCTATGATTTATGAAGTGTATGGTAAAGGAGATGTGGGAAGACAGAGGAAGAGATGGATGGAATCATAAATGACCCCGAAGAGGCTAGTGCATAATCATTTAAATGGGGAAGAAGAAGAAATCACTAAAAGAAACGTGTCTACAATTCTAAGTATTCTCGGATTTTCAGCTACAAACATACTGTCAGAATGAAATCCAGAATGGAAATATTAAAGAAAAAATAATAAATTGTCACGCAACGTCAGAACGTATCGCATATGCACATCTTAATTTATCATCATCAGTGTGGATATCCAGGGTAGCTCAGTCGGTGTAGCGATGGTCTACAGGCCGCACGACCGGGGTTCGATTCCCAGCAGGGACAAGATGTGTTTTTTCTCCACAGCGTCTAGACCGGTACTGGGGCCCATTCAGCTGGCTATCCAGTCGGATGAAGTGTGAAACTTACCACTCATCATCCTCTAGTGCCGAGCTGAAGAATGTTGGAGGTATACCTCCATTCCCCATACGTCTTCGTGCCGTGGAGCCTAATTTGTTAACTTTACCTTCACCTTCAGCGTCACTCATACCAATGTCACTGCTGTTGGTGGGAGGACTCGTGATACCGTGGCCACTTATTGCAAGGTCCCGCGAATTTTGTGTGACAGTATATCAACGAGGGTCGCCTCCACTGCTCAGGTGATTAGGCGCTCGTTGGGGTCCCTCCTGGGTGACGTCAAGTGGACTTAATGACATTGGAGCAGGTTTTTCTTTCCAATATTTTTTTCGATTTTCCTCCTACTCATCAGTTGGAAAACATTTAAGCAAAGGACACAAATTACAGGAGCACGAAAACAAGAAGGTTAAAATGTAAAGTTTACCCTATGCTTAAGTAGTTAAGCACCATGCCATGAAAACACCTTGGACAATGGAGGTATAGCTCCACCATTATTAACCTTGGTGCTAGACGGAGGTGAGTGGTCAGCTTCACGTCCCTGCCGAATATACACCAGGGAAAGATCCCTCGTTACACATTGTGTAGGAGGCTAGGTGGGCCCCAGAGCTGGTCTAGGCGGAAGTATGCAAGTATGGCCGCTTGTACGCAGAAATGTATGATCTTGAGGCCCCGGCTTTTTTTTTTTTTTAAGAAGAGTTGGGGCCTGGATGGCGCAGTCGGTATAGCGACTCGCTACGGGCTGGACGGCCAAGGGGTCGGAGATCGAGTTCCAGTAGGAATAGGTTTTTTCTCCACTTCACGTCGTCAAGACTGGATTTTGTACCCACCCACACTCTTATCCAGTGGGTATCGGGGGTTCTTTCCCTGGTGGTAAAGCGGTCGGGGCGTGAAGCCGACCACTTGCCTCCAACCACTGCCGAAGTTAAGAATATCTGGATCTATACATCCACTTCCCCACACGTCTTAATGGCGTGATGCTTAATTAATTAAGCACAGGAACAAATTTAACTTTTCACCTTCAGCTTTGCGATAATATCGACTGTGACTGTTTATCGATAATGGCGTAGTAAGAAGGTAAAAAGGTAATGTGCGTAACTAATTAAGCACTACGCCATGAAGGCGTATGGGGGAGTTGATGTATAGATCCACATTTTCTTGACCCCCACATTAGTTTGAGGTGAATGGTCAGCTTCAGGCCCCGCCCGCTTTACCACCTGGGAAAGAGCCCCCGGTACCCATTGTATAGGAGGTTGGGTGGGTCCCAAAGCCGGTCTAGACGACGTGGAGAAGAGAAAATTCTTGACCCTACCGGGACTCGAGCTCCGACCCCTCTGTCGCCCAGCCCGTGGCATAATGGCATGTGAGCCAAAGAGTAGTGGGGAGTGCAGCTTGTTTAAATTCCATTCCCTGCATTGTTTTATTTTGCCTGGTGTTCACGTATTGTAAACTTCTCGTATGTGGCTGTCACATCTGAAAGCGTCTTCCTATGCAGTACGAATTCGTGATGTTCGTTCATTTGTTTTCTCGCTTATGTAAACTGCACGGTTGCCATGGAAACAGTATCTCCTGGAACATTGTTTCAAATCAATGTGGCGCCTGCGAAACCCTTACGCCATCTTCTCTATGTGATGGAGGTGAATCAGACAGCTCGCTTGTGTTTCGTGGTTGCTCTGGACAGCTGGGGGAAAGTAATCTTTCCCCTGCCATCACCAGATTTGCAGTTTTCAACACAGTCTGGAGGGATTTCATGAATCTCTTACTGTTCCTTTTTTTTAGGTGTCACCGTGCGACGTTTCGGTGTAGTAGGCTAAGGAGTAGATGAAGAAAGCAGTCTTCTGGGATTTGGCACCGTGTATATGTGGTGTTAACCGACGTTTCGGAGGAACGTATCGCCTCCATCTTCAGGGTAGAAGGGGAAAAATCAGAAATCCGCAAGCAGTCTGCTTTTACCGGTTCTCACGGTCTCTTCGCTTGCAGATTTCTTATATTTTTTCTTCTACCCTGAAGATGGAGGCGATACGTTCCTCCGAAACGTCGGTTAACACCACATATACACGGTGCCAAATCCCAGAAGACTGCTTTCTTCATAGTCACCGCCGTGAAAACCTCAAATCTTACATAAGGAATAGATACTCGTAATTATCTCCTCTTCGGTAGCGTAGTTGATTGAGGAAGTATGCTACAAGCCCGAAGATCGCGGGTTCGATCCTCGGTGAAGTCACTATATTTTTTAATTTACCTAATCTTTCCAGCCGCATTCTGACCCTGGGGTCGACTCGGCCTCTAACAGAAATGAGTATCAGACATCTTCCTGGTGCGTAAAGGGTGGCCGGTGCATAAAGCTGACATCACCGCCATCTGTGAGCCGATTGTATAGAAAATGTGGGAGCATCGACGTCTCACATCCCTGTAGTACTTCACGGGCCTGTAACAGGGACTTCGCTTTTTTCTTTTTTACTAATCAGATAAGGTCATCAAAAATACATGAATGGACACTGCACGCAAGAAAATCCGATTTCAGCGGGCACACCTGCACTGAATTCCGTTGTGTTAGACGTAATGGTTTTTATTATTTACCAACTGTTTTAGTGAAAACAGCGTACTTCTGAAAAGTATCTATAATCTGGGATGTGACACCCCAATTTAGGTTAAAAAGTTAATGTTACTACCCTGAAGATGGAAGCAGCGTGTTCTTTTGAATTATTAGTAACCTACCAGACTACGCAACTATGATCTATCGCTCTTTATATGGGTCCCTATCTTTTTCAGTTGACAAAGCGTCGTTTTATAAGATAACCAATCTCCAGTAAAGTACTTACTGACTGTTACGTTACTTTACTCGAAGCAGTGTTCTGAACCAACACATCCGTTAAGCTGAGAGGGCGTTCTTTGATTCTGTATCCAGGTATAAACCTTTTTCTTCTTATTCCAAATCTGTAACCAGTGGATCTGAAATAAGATTCTTTCTTTACGGTAAATCCTGCTTTCAATGGTTCATACTGTCAGATTATAAAAATAAATAAGGAAAAACTGCAGAGGTTTTTCCATCGTTAAAAGTTGGCTGACTGCTGAAAGCAGTTGGCGGTCGAAAATAGGATCCCCCCTGAACTCGTCGGATGCCAGGAGGCTGTGAAGGGTCAACTGCATTCTCAGTCACCGAGAGGTGACAGCACAGTTGACAAAGGCCTGATGTGGTTGGTTTGGTGAGCGGCTGATTAGAGGAGCGATCGGAGGAAAACTGTTTTGTTTTACGTAATTAATAATTTCCTGCAATGACTTAACTAATTCCGTGGAGGAGAGTCCTTGAGAAACTGATAGTTGCTGATGTAGTGAAGAAAAATTTCAACTTAAATCGGAGATTCATTACAGTCTTCACAAAATCCCTCCACTGACCATTTATCCCTCAGCCAGATGAATCGAGTCCACACTTTCTCATCCTGTTTCTTTAAGATCCGTTTTAGTATTATTCTCCCGTCTACGTTTAGGTCTTCCAGATGTTCTTTAGAATTTTCTTGCCGAAGCTTTGTATGCATTTCTTTTCTCTCCTATGCGTGCTACTTGCCACGCCCGTCGCTTGAATTATGTGTAATTAGGTCTGTTCTCTTGAGAATGACATACAACATTTCTGTTCTGTTGTGCGTTGCTTGTGGACATGAGTGTACAACTGGTCGTTACTTACCGATCACTCGTACAGTTATGTCCATCAATTAATTTGTGATGTATATACTGACATCGTTATTTCAAGCTAGTTGATGGATGTGGATGTTTGAGTACAATGTTCATTGTTGTACCGGGTGTTTGAAAACAAAGTTCGTTACAAAATCGAGCGTTTGAGAATTAAGTTTATTGTTTCACCGGGTATTTAAGAACAATTTTCACTACTCTACCGACTGTTATGAGAACAAAGTCATTACTGTACAAGGAGTTTCAGAACAAGGGTTCATTACTACCGTATCGGGTGTTTGAAAACAAATCGACGACAAGAATATTTGGGCCCGATGGAGATGACGTAAGCTAGGAATGGGAATAATTACGTACCGAAGAAACTTACAGCTCGCATTTTAAACGCGTCGTGAACTAGCTCTGCGTTACAGGGCCAACCTCGTGGAGCTGATAGTTATTCATCTGAACAAGAAATAGCACGCTTCTGGGGTTCCAAAATGCTCATCACCGTGTTTATAAAAGCTCACCGTCGGACTTTATAATGAGCTACTTGAATCATCACATCCTCTGCCTAGTCATGGGCTGGGCGACAAGGGGCTCGGGGTTCGATTCCTGGCAGGGACAAGTTTTTTTCTTTGGTCTTATCCAATGGGCATCAGGAGTTCTTTCCCCGGCGGAAACCCTCCGGTGCTTAAAGCTGACCGTAACCTGCCAGGGTTGGGAAACTAAGGGGGAGAGACGCTGTAGAAATTTAAGCGCAGAAGGAAGTATGATATTAAAATGGAAACGATTTTGATGGGTTGTATATGAAACATCCCTACATTCCACCAAATTTATCTAAGCATTCATTGACGCTTACTAACGAATGTTAGATGCTCTAGGGCGGAGTGTAGGTATAGCTCCATACATTCCTAAGCTCGGCACTAGATGGGAATGAGTAGTCAGGTTCGCGCTCACGCATTTTCCCCGGAGCAAACTCCCTCATTGGTCTCTGCGGAGAGTTCTCCAGTGCTCCAGACCGTAGCCTGATCACTATACTGACTGAGCTATCCCGTCTCCAGAGCAGTCCCAAGGATCGTGTCCCTTGGCAGGTTCTGATGGCAATGTTGTCGGATTATTTTAACGGAGTTCGTGCGCCATTGAGCAGGGACTCTCTGGGTTGCCGCATTCACGTGTTTTTTCGTTTCCCCCTTTAGATTCATTAGTGAGTCCCCACCCCACCACCTGCTTCAGCCCGATAATTAACCGAGGGAGAGGATTCTAACATACTTCCCCTCAGGCCCGATCATTACACCCGTTCTCCATTGGAATACGCAACCAGTAGCCGGACCCTGTCCTACAGGGAGATCCTTCCGTCCCTGGGGATGTCTTGGCTCCTGACTGATTGACGAGGCGCTTGCCTATCCACATGCTTCATCAAGAAAGTCAGTGGGCTGATTTCTATGAAATTCGGTATCGTCCCAAACTTTCCACTGTCAGTAATACCAACATGACGGACGCATGGATTTTTGAAATGGAAGTGAAGTGACAGGAGGTTGGAGAAAACTGCATAATGAGGAGCTTCATAACTTGTACTCTTCGCCAAGTATAATTAGCATGATCGAGTCAAGGAGGATGATATTGGCAGGGCACGTAGCACGAATGGGGGAGACGAGGAATACATATAGGATATCAGTGGGAAAACCAGAAGGAAAGAGACTACAGGGAAGACCAAGGCGTAGGTGGGTGGACAATATTAGAATGGATCTTAGAAAGATAGGATTGGATAGATTGGATAGATCTGGCTCAGACTAGGGACCAGTGGAGGGCTCTTGTGCACACGGTAATGAACCTTCGGGTTCCATAAAATGCTGGGAAATTCTTGAGTAGCTGCAGAATTGGCGGCTTCTCAAGAAGGGCTCAGCTCCATGAAGTTAGTGATATCAGCAATATTTAATATAAAATGTGAAGTTATCCCTGTTGGCAATGAAGGTACTTAACTAATATTTACTAATGGAGCTGAGTCCCGATGTTGTCATTGGATTTTTCAGTTGACCTAATCCTTCCAGCCGCACTGTGGCTCTGGGGTCGACCCAGCTTCTGACAGAAATGAGTACCTGGAATCTTCCTGGGGGGCAAAGGGAGGCCGGTGCGTAAGGCTGACCTCACCGCCATCTGTGAACCGATTTTTTAGAAAATGTGGAAGCCTCGACGTCTCACAACCCTACGGGCCTCCATGGCCTGTTCCAGGGAAAGCTTTACCTTTATATAAGTAAGTAAGGAAGTAAGTAAATGCCGGTCACCGTAGCCGAGCGGTCTAAGGCATGCACTGTCTTCGCTCGCTTGGAAGCCGGAATCGTGGGTTCGAATCCCACTCAGGGCATGGATGTTTGTGTGCGTTTTTCTGTGTTTGTCTACAGGTAGAGGCCTTGCGACGAGCTGATCACTCGCCCAAGGAGTCCTACCGAAT